>NC_088979.1:70594320-70894320 GCF_963932015.1 Anas acuta
CATTTTTTTTTATTTTTTTTTTTCAGATTTATACATTCTAATCATAGGATTTTCCCTATTACTTAACTTTGTCTTGTTGATTTCAAACTTACCCAAAATTTCAAATTCAGATTTTTATTCTCCATACTGCTTGCTAACCCTTATTAGCTTTCAGTCACCTGTAGACTTAACTCTCTAATTTTAAGGTTTATCTGTTTGTGTCACAATAGTATTATCTGTACACATGAGTATTCAGCAAGTCACCTCTTCTGGTATTCAGAATAAATAAATATAGACTTTCATATTTTAATAATTATCCTCTTAGGTGGATAAATATCAAATATCCACGATCCTGTTTATGGAATACCCTAATACCTCAAGTAAGTAAGTCTATCTGAAAATAATTAATACCTGGATTTGACCAGGAAACAGAACCTCAGTCTTGCTCCACTCATCTCTCTCCCATGTCTCCTGTAACACTGCTGCAGTTCTTTTCCCTACCTTTGTGTCTCAATTTTGTGCTACTTTGCTAGGTAACTACCTTTCAACCATTGCTACCTTTTATCCTGATTATCCTCAAATCTGCCTCAAAGATCCTTCACTTGGCTGGTACCCTCACATGTTACACTTTGTTGTTGGTTAACTCTCTCCTATCTCCCCAATCATCTAATCTATGAAAAAAAAAAAAAATAAAATAATGCATTTGACATTTCCTTCCAGAGGGCCAGAGGTGTTAGGAAGCTGGAAAGGGGCAGCAGCAGCAAACTGTAAAGAGCAGAACCCTGCTACTCAACTCAGGCACATCCTAGCCCTGGGCTGGCAAAGGACCTTTTACTCCTGGCCCTCCGGGCTTCTACCTCACTTGCTCTGCATCTTGAAATGGCAAAGTAACCTGTCTGCATTGGCAGGAAGGGATCAGAAGTGCTCCAGCACCAAGGATCCAGCATGAACCTCCCTTGCTCACTCTGCTTCCAGCTGTTAAAGATTAGGAGCTTAGTGAAAGGGCAGGAGAAAGCCCCCTTACCTAGCATGAGTTTTGAAGTGTTATACTAGGGAATGGTTAAGGAGATGATAACTATGTGCTGAGGTGGCCTAGAAGGAGACTAGTTGTCTTTCTTTCTTCTGGGAAAAAAAAAGAAAAAAAAAAAAAAAGGACTGAGAGGTCTCATATCCACATACAGACCCAAACACCTTTTCCACGTGCTGCAGTGGGGGCATATGAGAAGATCCAATGCAGCTCTGGAAGCTGTTTATCAGAATTAGCTAATAAACTAAACATCTGAACTAATAAACCCTGATGTAATATATGAAAATAATGTTATGTGTCCAGTAATGTGCCTACCTTATTGTATTTTTTCCTTTCTACTGTGTCTAACAAAGAATGGATATATATTAACTTATTCATATGTTCTTTCAGACTTTAGTAGTCTCATTAGCTTAGATAAGCCTTTTATTATTACAATACTGTGCATTCAGGCATCTTAGCGAAGATTTAGGTTCTTGAAGAAACACACAGCTTAAAAGAGACCTTGAATGAAAACACCAAAGATTCAGAAAATTCACATTCAAACACATATCTGAGTTTTTTAGTATCATATGTTAAGTGCTTGGCCTTCAACTCTTTGGGAGTGCAAATGAGAATCTGCCTAAAAACATTCCAGCTCTTACTGCTATGTACTTTTAAACCAACAGCTGGCAATGCCACCATATTTCACCATGCTGCATAAGCAAAACTATAACACTGTTCTATTTTTTAGTGTTAAAACTAAGAGAAACTGCTGATACAACATGAATGATCATTAAATATATAATAAAGTATGTAAACAACAGAAGTGATTATTTTAGTGATGTATCTAGAAATAACAACATTGACATGTACATTGTGAGCACCATCCTGCAAGGATTCACATGTATTTCACATGAATAATTCACCAAATATAACATGAATTAAGTATGAGAGAAAAACTTTGCAAGGCTGAAACCTAATTACAAATTTTAGCAACAAATTAATATTGCAATTTTAATTAGCAAAGATGTTTTAGTTTTGAGGAGTACGTTGAGAGTCAACATAGTGTTATTCTGTTGGCAGGAAATCATATGCTTTTAATCTACAGCTTCAGTGCACAGGAGGGAAGGGATGCCATCCAGAGGAACCTGTGAGGTTCTGAGGCTTGAGAGGTGGTCCTGTGAGAACTTTACACAGTTCATCAAGGCCAATCCAAGGCCCTACACCTGGGTAAGAGCAATGCCAAGCACAAATACAGGCTGGGTGGAGAATGGATTGAAAGCAGCTCTGAGAAGAAGGACCTGTGGTTGTTGGTTAATGAGAAGTTCAACATGAGACAGCAGTGTGTGCTTGCAGCCCAGAAAGCCAACTGTGCCCTGGGCTGCATCAAAAGCAACGTGGCCAGCAGCAGGGAGAGGGAGGTGATTCTTCCCCTCTGCTCTCATAAGACCCCACCTGGAGTAATGTGTTCAGCTTTGGGGAAACATGGAAGTATTAGAATGAGTCCAGAGGAGGGCTCCAAAGATGATCAAGGGGCTGTAGCACCTCTCCTGTGAAGACAGGCTGAGGGAGTTGTGGTTGTTCAGCCTGGAGAAGAGAAAGCTCTGGGGAGACCTTACAGTGGCCTTCCAGTACATAAAGGGGGCCTACAGGAAAGCTGTCAGGGAGAGACTCTTTGTCAGGGGGTGGAGTGACAGGCCAAGGGGGAATGGCTTTAAACTAAAAGAGGGTAGGTTTAGATTAGATATTAAGAAGAAATTCTTTACTCTGAGGGTGGTGGGGTCCTGGAACAGGTTGCCCAGAGAAGCTGTGGATGCCCCATCTCTGGAGGTGTTCAAGGCCAGGCTGGATGGGGCTTTGGGCAACCTCGTCTAGTGGGAGGTGTCTCTGCCCAGGGCAGGGGGAAAGAGCTGGGCAATCTTTAAGTTCCCCTCAAACCCATACCATTCTGTGATTCTATGATTCTATCATTCTATCATTCTATGAATAGTGCCTTTCTACAAGTAATTAATTTCCTGTTAAAATGCAACATTTTGCAGCTACACTTCAAAACAAATACATGTTCAGTTTCTGTCTAGGTGGGGGAGTGTTTTGAAATATCTACAAGTGTTTTTCAAACAAAATACTTACACATATTATCTTAAGATTCAGGTGGAACATCAAGAAGACACAGATGTTATCCAGGCAGAAACCGATTCAAAATTCTTGGTGTATGATAGAATCTTATTTACACTCAGCTTATTTAAAAAAAAAAAAAAAAAAAAAAAAAAGTGTAATTTCAAAAAGCCACAGAACAGGTGAGGCTGTCTGGCCTCTGGAGGCCGGGCCCATCTTCAGGTGGCTTTTGAAGGCCTCCAAGGAGGAGACCCCACAGCCTCTCTGGGCAGCCTGTGCCAGGGCTCCATCACCCAGCACAGGAGCACTGCCTGGTGCTCAAGGGAAGCCTCCTGTGGGCCTGTTTGTGCCCAGGGCCTCTGGTCCTGGCACTGGGCATCACTGAAGAGAACCTGGATCTGTCTTCTTTGCACCCTTCCTTCAGGTGTTTATAGATATTGAAGAGATTCCCCTTAGCTTCCTCTTCTCCAGGCTGAAGATTCCCAGCTCTCTTAGCCTTTCCTCATAGGAGAGGTGCTCCAGTCCTTTCATCTTCATAATTATCATCTTGAATTTGTAAAAGTGTTTTCCTACTTTTCACATTTAGCTTTTTTTTTTTTTTTTTTTAAGCAATAAATACTTTAGATTCAAAAACTTAATTTAACTGGGAACATCTCAACAAACACTAAACAAAAGATATAAAGTGTTTCAAAGTTTTTAAATAACATTTTAAAATGTTTAACATCCTTCAGAAAAACTCTGAAAATAGCTGTGAATATTTATACAAGAAAAAGAGCTGATTAGAGTGAATAAATCTGTATACTATTTCTGTAGAATAGAAATAGTTGCAGTTCCAGAACAAATGAGATAAGCTGGAGCCTGGCCAATACATATTAGTGAACAAACTGATGGCAAAACACACCATACAGTATCTTTACAGTGCAACTGTAGCCATCCAGTTTTTCCTTGTATGAAAAAAAAAAAAAAATAAGGTAAAATATGCAAGTCTTATCTTTGGACACAAAAGATACGGGAACAGTGATATTCAACATCTTTCAATAACATATTCTTTTGGCTGAAAACTACTTTTCTGAAATAAAGGTTTTTACCCTTTCTTCTGTTTCTCAGTTTTCACAAATTGATGTCTTTTTATCAATAGCAAAAAGTCATTAATCTGAGTGATGCTAATGTACAATTCGAATTCAAGATGAAAAGTAAAAAATAAAACAAGCAAAACAGAACAAAAAAGCAGTCCACTTGAAAGCAAAAATGAATCTGAAAAAACTTCCTAAAATTTTCTTTTTGACCAGAAAGACAAAAAATGCTGAGCTATTTAAGAATGATCTTAAGGTTTCTTTAAAATTGTTTGAGTTTTAATTCCTTTAAGCTCAAAGTATGCCTCATTTTTATATAAATTATGCTATGGGGAGTAAGTACATTACCCCCAGAATGATTACCTTATGGTCCGTTATTTTCACTTGATACATGAAGCAGTTGTTACTTGCTGAACCAATGGTAGGCGGGGGTTTCCAGTGAATTTTAATACTTCTGTTTTCCAGGGAAACCGAGACGTTGATCGGCGGGTTGAGTTTCTCTGAAAATAAGCACAGAAATTTCTTCTGTACCTCATGTTGTTTCTCATATTTCTGCTGATGCAAAACAACAACAACAGAGTACATTGGTCTTTATAATAGACAACTGCCTGTTTGAACTGGAGTTTCCCACAGGCAGAGCAAGCACTCAGTGAACAAGATGATTTCTTTAAAAGTGCTGCTCACTAAGTGGTATCCATTTGTGCCTCAAAATAAAGGGAAGCAGTTTTTTCTCATATAACTTTCCAGGCAGGAGGAGCAGGCCCTTTGTGTTCACTGAGTTTTGGAGGGTGTCGAGAAGTCCTCGGAGTAGGCTTTAGGTGGTTTAGGATTATTTCCACCGTGTCTTGTGGGATACCCTATGTCTGTCTATGAGTCCAGTGGTTTAACTTCGAAAAAGTGGAGTTTCAATTCTCACTGACGTGTAGCAGCTTCTGGCAAATATTATTCACTTTATGAGTTCTGCTACACATGCTTAAAACATCTATTTCTTTTTCAAATGAGCACATGAGCACTTGCTATGGAGCAAATGTTTTCCTTTGGAGCAAGACAGGCTTAGATGTAAACAATAAAAGAATAATTCCCCACCCCACCACATCTCATCATGAACTGCAAGGCATGCGGAGGCCATGTGTTCTGTGCAGGGAAGGTGGGCAGGGTTGGTAGCAAGGGATGTTTCACTTCCATGGATTTTAGCATTTGGTTTAGATAACCAATTTCTAGCATGGCAAGTGCTGGGGCACTGATCTCAGTCAGGTACAGGTGTGTGCTGGAGTGCTCGAGCAGCATGACCCCTCTGCAGTTGCTGTTGCATTGCCATAAAGGGAGGAACCACAGCTGCAGTCCTCCAAAAAAGCTCTCCCAGAAGAGGCATGTATTCACCACAGGGCTGTGGGGACAGAGATGGTAAGGCCTGAGACTGGCATGGCTGCAGCATGGCACTAAGAAGACAGAGACGGAGAAGGAGAGAGGGAGAGTGGCAACATTGCTTCTCCATAAAGCAGCTGCATGTGTTTTCCTGCAGTTGCAGCTGCATGAACCTCTACAACAGTTTGTATCATGTTAAGGTTTCCTGTTTGGCTTTTCTTTTTTGTTCCCTATCTTGAGAAGTCTCCTCTCTGAGTAATGAGCCCGAGGCAGGCTCCACAAAGTTAGCAAAAGCTTCTTTCGCAACCTCAGGCTTGTAAAGTTGTTCTCTTCCGCCTGCCCCTGAAACTGACCCTATTGGCACAGACCAGCTGTGAGGGTCGAGGTGTACCCCAGCCATGAAAGATGAGGAAGGTGAACAGCAGCTATTTTGTGTTTGGCAGTGGTAAAAACATGTTTCCACCTCTGAGATATTATTTCCAGAGCATCTCACCCTGCTGTGAGTGTACCAAGAGTAGGAATGCAACCCTAAAGAGGGAAATTTCTTCAGCCACATGGGCAGCTAGGGCTGAGTTATCTTGGGCTGTGTACAGCAAAGGGCAAGCACGGGTCCTGCTTAGTCAGGAAGCGTGTCATGGTATGTGACAAGAACTGGGCTTGCAAGGGCTGGCACCCCACAGCACCTCCAGGAGAGTGCCAGGACAAAGTTGGCTGAAGCCCAGTGGGGTGTGCTCCAGCTGAAGAAGGGGAGCCAAGCACAAAAGAGCCTTTCTGATGAGTGTGGTACAAAGGGTGCAACTGGCTTCTCAGGGGGAGAGGGCAGCACTGACTTGCAACACTAGCCTTGCAAGGGCAATGTCATGATTTGTAATGTGTGGAAAAGCATCACCTGCAAACACCCTTGGGGTTGCTGCATGCTACCAAACTTTGGCAATGGATTTTAGGAGCAAGGCAGATTTGTGCTCTACACTGGGACAGGAGGGGAAGCTGTTGGCTGAACCAGCTGTGGCTGGCATGCAGCCATGCTTATGACTCAATGGAAATGTCAGGATGGGCTGGGAGGAAGTGCTGGTGGCCTAGCCTCAGCAAAAGGGAGGCAGTGATAAAGCTCTAAACAGGAGGGAGGAGATTTTAATGCAGACAGTTTGGAAGTGAGCTCCTCCCAGTTCAGCTATGAAACACCTAACACAGTGTCCTGCAGATTTATTTATTTTTTTTTTGGGGGGGGTGGGGAAGAACTTACATGTATTTCCTTGAAAATGTGTCGTTGTGAGAAAGCAGAACATATTGCTTTTAGCTGATTCTGACTGCAGTATAATTATTTCGGTAAAACCAATAATTATAAAGTATGAGAACAAAAGAGAATACTGTATAAGAATAAAAGAGATATAGCTCAGGATAGATTTGATAGTTTTTAATGAGTTTTTGCTTTTATTTGAGTTATCCCCAATTCCCAAGTCACAGGTTTGAAATATGATCAATACTTTCATGATTTAAAGTATTTGAGTCTACAATCTGTGCTAAAACTCAGAAGAATTTCTCACTAATGGGATTAATTCAAACATCGTGATGAAGTAAAGAAAAATAAAGTAATCTGATCATTCAGGACTGCCAGTAGTTAAAAATCACTGGCAAAAATAATTTTAACTGAGAAATGCCTTCATAGATAAATAGAAATGTTACTGATATTTGAGAACACTCATATTCTCAGATCAGTTATTAGTGAGACTTTTGTGGGTTTATATTTCTTTTTCTTTATCCCTTTCCTCAGGACTATAAAAGAAAAAATGATAGAAAAGAGAAGAACTGGAGAAAAGCAGAGCTTTTTTTTTTTTTTTTTTTTTTTTTCAAATTGCATGGAATGAAACCTTTAAAACATTTTCTCACAATATCCTATAATTTTTAAAAGACAATTATAGATAAACAATTGTATTACTTCAAAGGAAAATAAATAAAAGCCTTTGAGCCACAATTACTTTTCTTTAATTTTTGTGTAAAATTCTCAGAGATATAAATGCATAGCAAGTTAGAAATAATATTTGGATTTTTCACACTTCTCTCTTTCATTTCTTTGCTTCAAGACCAACAAAATAATTAATAAATGAACTTTTCATAACTGGCAATAATGGACAATACTTACCTATTTTCTGAGGTAGAAGAGCTTTGTAATAAGAAAGTCCTCTTGAATTATTTTTCAGATCTGTTACAGATATATTTAATTTGATTTTTCTTGATGGCTGGAAATATATTCCTTTCATGTGGCATCCAATATTTTTCTTCCTTGCATTTTGTATATATTGCTGGCATTCAAAATATTTTCCTGTCTGTCTGTCGGGAGAAAATATGAGTGTTGTAGATAAAGTTACAACAGACCTTAGACAAGGTATAATAGACTTGGGTTAAGCAAATAAACAAAACAAAACAAACAAAAAACCAGTTTGATACTTATTTTGCACAAGATCTTTACCTGTATGAAAAAAAAATCTGGATATCGGCAGGAGCTTCTGCTTTAACATGCCAGGTGCAATTGAAGAAAGAAATACTATATATGATACATGAAAGATTCTGAATATATACTGAAACAAAGAAATCAGAAAAAAAAATAAGTGAAAATATGATGTTTATTTTATATGGATTTTCTAATAACAACATGATGGATGCCTTTACAAACCCATCAGATATCCTTATTTCTGGAGGATAACTGGTGGATGAGAACAAATGGATCTTTCAGCTTTTGAGGATATGATAACGGAGAAGCACTTCTGCTACCACCAAAAATACAGTTAAACATAGTTAATACAGTTAAAGATAAAAAGATAATTAAATAAAAAATAAAATATCTGGAATACTAGCTGAAGATCTCTACTCTTTTAAGTTTTCCTGAAGCCGGGTAATACAGAAAGCAATCTCAACAGACATAGGATCTGTCAGGGAAGATGGAGAGAGTGCTCGGGTTGTTCTGACATCTCATGCAGTGGGGCTAGAGTTTTCTGAATCTGAACATGTCTAAAATAATTCCATAATATTTCAAGATGCTATGAGTCATTTTTTATATCCATACCAAAAAAATGTCATAAATGAGGTTTTAGAAGCAATATGACTCCAAGACAGAATATTATCATGAGTGCTTTTATGTCTTAACAACATGCAAGAAATAACAGACCTGGAGGAGCCTTGTAAGTACATTCTGTCCAGCCACTCTCCTTAATTAGCTCTTCAGTTTCTTTTGCAAAAAGCTGTGTTTTAACTTTAGCGTTAAAACCAGAATGTAACTCAAGACGTATTATCTTTTTCTTTTCCTGTAGTCTTTCCTAAGAAGGGAAGGACAGACAATACTAAGTACTGAAAGGAAAATGATGCAAATTCAGTTACCAAATGTGTGATTTCACTTTAAACTGTGTGTAACTGTGGAACTTACTTTCCTTTCATAAGAGGTATTGAAGAATGTGTAACTCAAAATATACTTCACACTGTACTTCTTTGTCTCTTCTTCTGTCAGGTTATTGTTCCAGGACAGAATAACTCTGGAATCATATTTGGTAATCTGCAGATCATTATGTAGCCCAAGTTCATCTGCAATTATAATGACATTACACAGTGGAAGACATTCCCCCAACTGCATAGACAAAGGATTTTACTTCCAGTAAGGCTTGCACATTCATCAGATCCCCGAGAGCTCTGTTCTCACATGGAACAGGTTGTCATATTCAGTAATGTGACTTTAACGTGAGATTTACATTTACTTATCTATAGCTCCCAAAATGTCAGGTGATTCACTTTTAACTATCCTGGACAATTTCCTATGGGTTTGGTCTCTATGTATATCTACTGGCTGTAGAAAGAGCCTCGAAAAGAAGTTCTAATCAGACATCTGGGATGATTAACATAGGATGAACTGTTACTGAATATTTTACTTACCCACTACGTCTGGTTGTCCATTTGCCAGGCCAGTGGAAAACAGTGTTTTATGCTGTAATAAAGTTAGTATCAGCACGACAGGAACAAATGTAATATGTGCCATAGCAAATGCTTTGGGCCACAGGTCTGCAGAAATTGAGACTCTCTAGTTGCAAGTTTGGCTGGAAAAACTCTTAGAACATGATGTTTTCATTTTGCATCTGTGAAATAATATGAAACAGTAACTTAACCACTTAAATAATGTCCAAAATATAGGAAGTATGAAATAACTCATTGTCAATGGGTCTTGTTGGTCCGTGTCTTCTATTATCAGGATGTTTGTATTTAAACCTAGTCTTTAACTGTGTGCCAGGGCCAAGGATGATGCATGTGCCATACTGAGCTGGTTTTGAATTGGGGCGCTGCTTAATTTGCATGGAAAGATCACAGAAATGATGCTACTGATAGTGCCTGGTAGCAGACAGCTTGGGTGGGAATCATCCGAGATAACTTTAGATGGTTACAGAAACATCAGCGCTATCTGTGGGAGTCCTCTAGCCTCTAGTGGCAGTAGAGCAACTGTCACTTCTAGGTTGTGATTCACATTACCTGTTTTAGGTATCTACTTTAGGATAAAATGAACGGTAACTATCTGAGGAGAAGATAAATGAATCCTGCCGTTTTCAAAAGTGAGTATCAGCAAGGATATGCCACATTTACAAACTTTGGGATAGAGTGAGCAAACAGATAACACACTGGTCGAAGTTGTTTTTAGAAAGATATACACATTGATGCTTCTCTGATGGCTGACTGTTCATTCAAAGGCAGTTCTCTTGCTGTAAGATGACCTCTCAAACAGTTCTCCACAGAATTAATAAGCCTCTGTGTTCTGTGCTTTTCACTCAACAACTACCAATTACCATGGCTTTGAATGTTTTCAGTACTAAATCCACACTCATGCATGCTTTTGTTTTATCCAGGGATCAGCAAAAAGACCTCTGGAGCTGCTGTCTAAAAGGAGGCAATGGCCATGTATAGGAAAATGTGTTCAGCACACCCCAAAAAAGTTTACAATAAGGTTACCTGGGGAAAAAAAAAATATATATATATATATATATATGCATATACTCATGCACATATGCATATATTTATAAAGTTATTTTGGTGCAATGCAGTGAGAAAGAGGTCATTTAATGAGTTGTAGAGTTCTCAGGTTGACGTTTATGAAGCGCTATGAAAAATCATGACAAAATGCTTTAAAATAGAGATTCCCCCACCTGGTTCTCTCTGGTATTTGTCTCAGCTATGGCAGCAGCAACAGCTGCAGTGTGTGTGCAAAATCAGGGCATTTGACCATGTGCACAGCAAATAAAAAAGTATTTTTCTCTACTTGGTGTGCCTGGGAAATAAGACAGTTCTGATTGCCCAGAGAGGGAAAGGATAAGCTATGCTTGCCCTTGCTGCTCTTTAATGATACCCTTGGAATGGTATTGTTTGTAGCAAGAGTAAAAGTCAGGGAAAATGTAAAATGAAAACAAGGTTTCATGGGTTTATAACCCAACATGTAGTGGTTATAAAGATCTTATCCATTCCCATGGTGAAGCCACGAAAAGTAGTCTTAGGAACATGTATGTATTTAAATCAGTAGAAAGGGAAAAATGAGGGTGGAAAACACTAAACAAGTTAAAACTGAAATATTTGTAGCTGTCAGTAACATGACAATTATGGAAAACACAACTGACGAGGGACTTAAAATAGTCCCCCTATTTTGTCCCCTAAAGGGAACAAAATAAATTTTAAAATAACAAATACTTCCAGTGTTAGAAACAAAAATAGAAATCATCTGTGTGGCAATATAACTGACTGCATTCAAATGGAGAGAGAAAACACAGGGCAGAGAAAAGATTTTAAAAGTCTGAATAAACTTAGGAAAAAAAAAAAAAAAGACGGTTTGAGTCAATGAAAGACATTTCAGGAGAGATCACTGCTGTTTCCCAAAGGCGGCTTGTTCCTAGGAGTACCTTTTGTACAGCACTGAAGGCAATCTCTATTCAGTGCATAATGAACTCCTGCACCTTGAAGCCACAGGAAGTGTGATGGCAGACAATATCAGCAGGCTGAGAATAGGACTGGGCAAACTGGCATAAAGCAGGTTTATGACAAGGTTCCAAAAAGTATTAGGCATGAAAGTAGCTTCTGACATCTCTAATTTAACAACTGTGAATGCTGGGTTGCAAGAGGTGGCCAAAGTTGTGGAATATATCCCAGTGGTACCTCCTGTTGCCATTGCTGCAGACAGAATAGGAGGTGCACCACTGGGCTGACCCCACAGGACATCTCTTATGTTTATACACAATGCATTAGTCCCCAGAATACAGCAAAGGCAAAACACTGTAAAATAAGAACACCCAAGGTGATCACAAGGAAACAAAAAGCCATCCATATGTAAAAGGCTTTTCGATACCCTACTTGTCAAAGAAAGCATATTTTCATTTATACCACCATAGATGAGCAGAGTAGCAGAACATTTTTTCTCAGACATAAGCAGACAGGACTCTGTGCTTGTAGTGTTGTTACAAAGGGCTTTATGTTAGCATATGGTGCCAAAATTTAGTCCATGAGGTGCAAAATAAAATTAATTGCATGATTTTTTTTTTTTTAAAAGAACTTTCTAGTCCTTTATTTCTCCCCTGAAGAAACAAATTCTAGTCAAATGTACTTTCAGAAAGATTTTAATGGGATAGAAAATACATAAATAATACGAATAATCTAAAAAAAAAAAAAATCACAAAAAATGGCAGTCTTTTCTAAACAGTAATCTGTAAAAAAAAAAAATAAAAAAAATCACTTATTATGAAAGTATTCTTAATAATTAAATAATGTCACTATGCTTATATGTCTTTGGTTTGTTTGTTTCTTTGGCTTTGTTTTGTTTTGTTTGTCTCCTTGTTTTCACCGTTGAAGTTCAACTATAGCCATTGTGCCTGCTGGTTGCTGCCCAGCAATGCTTTTGTTCTGCAACAGTGGGTGGATGGAGTAATGTAAAGGGGTGGTAAAAAATGAGAAGCTGCCCACCATATAGCAGAACAGCTGTGGAGAACATAGTGATTGTGCAAAACCCACCTGGCAAATCTGGGAAATAGACAGTTAGGGCCAGAAAATTAAAGTAGTGAAACCAATATAAGCAAAACTTAGAGCAGTTACTTTTAGTTTAGGGAAAATGAACTGCTTAATTTTAAGAATTCAAGAGACTAGAGAATTTCCTGAAATGTAGATGTGTGCACTGGCCATGCATCTGAAGAAAGGCATTTCTGAAACCTTTGTGGATCTGATTATGTGACTACTCTTAAATACAAAAGCAATAATAATAGTAATAATAATAATAATAAATGAGGAACATCAATTTTTATATTTTGATTGAGAAAATAATAAAATTGTTCAAAAAGTATTCAATTGCATTTGAAAAAAAAAAACTATATTGTGCATAATTTACAGCATAAATTCAGTCATTAAGCAATAAAATCTTGCATTCTTAAACTCAAATCCAATTTACAAAGCAGTCTTAGATAAGGGGCGTCACTAAGACTATGTGTCTTATTAAGACATACATGTATCTAAAACTTACACTTCATTTAAGGCTGAGAATTCATATTTTTCAAAGTCCTTATATGTGATAGTACACAATGTTGATATTGACTGAGGAATAATGACATGAACATACAATAAATACATTTTAAATGTCTGGGTAGATAGTTAAAATAGCACTACTATTTACATTTGTTTTTTTCAAAACTTACCTTCTTTTTAATGCATGTTAAATGCAGCATCATTTGGGCTGAGACAATGGCAAGGTCAGCACTGGAGAATCACAGAATCACAGAATCAAATGTCTTGATTTAAGACTATATTGAGAAACCGATTCAAGAGACTTCCCTTTTTCTCAATATGCCACCTCAGAAAAGCCCGTTACCACTGTTGCTTCCTCCTATGGGACCAAAACACACCTCTTAATACATGGAACCTTAGCCAAATTCTTCAAAAATAATTTGAAAAGGCGCACCTCTCTATGACTAACCCCAGTGGTGAGAGATGATGTATTTTTTCTCTATTCATATGAAAGAGAAATATTTCCAAACATTTTAGATATTGCAATGATCTTTGATGTTTTAAGAAAAAGTCAGATTACAGAAGAAATTTAATTGTGTAGGGCAAGTGGTGACTATGAGATCAACATTCCCAAAAGATCATAACCTCCTTGCTGCTGTTCTGTTTTTGTGATGGCTAATATATATCTTTCACTTCACACTAAATTAAAATGAATTTATGGGTTAAAGCTAAAAATAAACAAACTGCCAGACAGATAAAAATCACAGAAATAATGGAAGAAAAAATAAAAGAACAAAAGAATCTTAACTTTTGGAAAAGTGTCACTGTTTGTTTTACTCTTCATCTCAGAAACTTTGCCCAGCAGAGCATCTGAAAGTCTCCTCCTCTTACTTGCTTAGTAAATGGGGTTAATTTTGCTGCCATACTGAAGTGTTGTGAGTGGAGTTCTGGAGAAGCCTTGATAATACATAGGTTTGATATTAACTTTTAATTTTATTCATGCAAGCTGATATTTTGTATTCCAGCTTTCCACCTTAAGCTGAATTTGATGGGAGAATTATGGATATACTCACTCATGTCTTTCTGGGAATGTGGTTTGGAACAGATATGCCTCTTCTTCGTGTTAAGTTTATTAACTGAACATCTGAGACAGTTCAGGTTTTGGTGCAAAGGTTTGAAATGAGCCTAAGGTGTCAAGAATGAATTATTTGCTGCCATTTGCTGCATTTTTTTTTTTTTTTTAAAAAAAAAAAAGGACTTCTTAAAAGTCTCATTTCACAACTGCTGAACAGATCAAAGTATATATCTTCTTTCATTTACTAGCTGTTGTGCTCCCCTCCAGACCATAGAAACTGGCTCTTCTGCTTTGCTTTTCTCCTTTTTTAGCTTCCAGACACACAGTGGATAAATGCTGATGGAGGAAGGATCCTATGCCTCCCCTCACTTTGACAGGTTGTTAGGTGAAATGGTAGAAACCTAAAGATTTTCAACTCAGTTGAAGACGTTGGTTGAAGAAGAGTTGAAAAGGCACAAGTTTTAAGGGGTAAGAATATAAACCTTTTTTGTACTTTTTTATCCATGTTAAAAACACAAAAGTTAACATTAAAACAAACAAACAAAACCAGATGTCATACAAAAGCTCAATAGTGTGTTCCAAATTCTTATTATTAAAGCCTCAAAACCTGGTGCTTTGCACCATGTATCTCTTTCTTCTAATAATTTTTTTTTTGCTATGATTACTGTGACTGTTTTGTATCTATATTTTTCTTACACATAGATTTAGTAAGCTAATCTTGGCTTTAAATTAGTAAATAATGTGTTTAGGTCCACGTTATTTTACTTTTTAAATGAGTTAATGTAATTATACACCATTTCTACAATTATTTTTCATTTTGTAATATAAATAAATTTAATACAAAGAAATAAATTAGTAAATATAATATGCAATTAAATAATATACTATTAAATAATAAAAAATAATATACAATTATTGTATAATTGTTGTAATGTAATTATACGATGTAATTAAAGAACAGCTTTTATTTCTTACGGCTCCTTTGTTTTGGTATGTATCAGACCCAAGCTTAAGACATGTGTATGCAGAAAAAAACTCACATCTATAGAAATGTACTACATAAAGTAAGGTAAATAATTCTTGACGTCTTCAACTAAATTTAGAGGCATGTTGTATTTAAGTGAGAAGAGTGTGACTTAGATTCTCAAATCCAATTATAACAGTAGCAAACCTGGCCACAGGCTTAGTACTTTATTTTTAAAATATAAAAAACTTATTTTCCCATTGTGTCTTCTGCATATTAGTAAAATGTAAGTTTTATCTGGTTTAAATGCAGTTTATACACTGGGTTAATGTCTGCACATTAGTAATTGCAGCACATTGCTTACATCAATAAAACGCTCCCATTGCTGACTTCAGAGAAAACATTCATTACCTAGTAGTAGTATGTTTTCTGGAGTTTTCTCATAATTTAAAGTAATTAAAGATGAAAAAGAAGAAAGCTACACCTCAGGGATTTTTTATTTATTTATTTTTAATAATCATACAGTTTTAACTGTATTCAGAAAAGTAAGAATGATGAGAATTCATCACATTTTCCATTTTAGCACACTCTTACACTGAACTCAGTAATAGATTATAAAAGAGTTTCATTGAAACCACATATGTATTTGGGCTGATCAAAATGGCATGTCATATAACTAAAAAAATCCATAAAGCCAATTCACTGAACAGTACGTCACCCAGCATTTAGCTTCCTGTTAAAAGGAATGACTGCTAACTCTCTGTAAAACCAGCAATCTATGTATCTATGTATGTACGTATGATCTATGTATGTATTCAGTAGTTAGCAATCATTTGTTTTGTGGTCATCTGAGCACTGTGCTGAGATAGTTCCAGTAAAGATTCATGTGGCTACAGGATATGGGTTTTCCTTACTCACATTCCCTTAAGTGTTTTATGTTGTATTAGAGCAACTAATGCTTGTAATCATGCTAGGGGCATTTGAGATGCTCTTTAATCCCAGCTCTGTTTACACCAATAGAGGAAGAGGGGAAAATCTCATATTTTTCTTTGCACTGAAGGGAAAATTACATTTCTAAGATTTGTGCCACTGAAAAGGAAATATTAAACTACAAAGGAATAGTGAGATAAGCTGAAAGGATATCACTAAGATAAAGGGGGTGTCCTGAATGCATATGTTCTTGTTAGCAGAAGGGAATGTTGGCATCACAGGTTTCTACTGCAGTGACTAAAATACAAACCTTTGTGTTTTTAATGCTATTTTGCAGCTAATTTTATGTTTCTGTTTCACATAATAGAGACGGCAACTGTCCATAAGGCCTTCTACACTGAATCTGTGATCTTAAAATGTAATGCTTCTTTTGTTGTCAAATATTTTTATAATGCTTTTCAAAATAGATAGATGAACAGGTATATACAGTAATACGTTAACCAGAGAAAATGATTTCTTGGAGAAGATATCTCTTTGCTTTCCAAAAATTGTCAACTACAGCTAATAGCCATCCATTGACCATAAAAGCAAACTTGATACATTTTTTTTTCTCTCTGTTTTTTCTACATCGGTACAGGTTAATATCTATTACAGTCAAATGCTACATGTAGAGATTTATCAGAGACCAAAGTATGGGTTTGGGATGTGTTCTATGATAAACTGACTTTGCATTGAGGTGGGAATGAGTCTTTTAAAAAAGCATAGCATTATATAGACATGCTTGTTCTCAGCTAATTAGAAAGAAGCAGTGAAAGACTTCAATTAAAAGGCAGTGCTGATGGTATTGCCAGTATCCCCATGGCAGATGCTTAGACTAAATTAGATCAATTCAACACTTACTATAGAATATGCACTACTTTTAATATAGGACCGAAAAAGGAGGGAAATATGGGGAAAAATAATAATAATAATAAAACAGGCCTAATCTTTTCTGAGTGAGGAACTGAGGTATAGAGAGATTATACACATTTTCCAAATCATACCAGAAATAGATGAAATATCTAGGAATTTATACTGTTCTGAGATTTCTCTTTTAAAGCTTTTGGACTGCATGAAAAAATTCAAAATACTGATCAGGAGCTGATGTTTCATTACACATATGACATAACTTCTTTCTGGGGTAATGGTCAGGTCAGTGATGAATCACAGTAATTGTGATGAATAACAGCTGTGAGACCAAGGTTTGAAACAGATGATTTATCTTTTAGTGTGAAAACAATGTATATGTATCCTGAATATTTCTAGGAAGAAAGCTTGCTATATTATAAAAGATAAGCTATATTTCATAACCGTGATACTTCTTTCAAGGAAACTGGTAAAACAGAGAAAAAATAAAATAAAATTGTAGATGCTTAAGAGTTTATTACTTATTCCCTTATGTATTGTCATCTGATTGCTAATTTTTCTAAATATTCCTGATCAGATATTGCAACATTGACAACAGAAATTGTACTATATATACTTTATCAGCTATAAACTTGAGGTATCAAATTAGATAGAGACTCGTCTCACCTTAAGGTAAACCCATAGTGTCAATCAGATAAATCACACTTTAAACCAAATTGACTAGATCTCCACTAACTACAATTGAAATTCAGACCCTACAGCTATTAAACATGCAATCCTTGCTCTTCCTGTTTAGATTAAACTTTTTGAAATGGACAGATTTTAAAAAGCAATGTTTTAATGAAGTACTGTTATTTTTTCTCCAGGCTTCCTCTACACAATTCATTTAAGAATGTCCTTCAGAATCTTCAGAATAGAATGTCCTTCTATTTTCCTTCCCAGTCAGTGTGCAGAAATAGTCCTGCTTTTATATCTTTAGACTTCAAGTCTTAAGACTAAGGACTGACTCTGGCAAAGCTTCTATTTTTTTGCAGATGGCTATTAAAATACTGCTTCCTATTTGGATTCCTGAGGATTTTGTAAAGTGCTGTCTCCTGTATCCTTCACCTGATTCTTTCAAACTCACAAACCAGGGTTTGATAAGAAGCCATCTATTGCTACCTTGTGATGCTCTTTGCCCAGCCAAGAAAGACAGCATATATGTGCAGATGACATTCTCACTGAAGACAAGCATATTGGTGTCCTTTACACAGCCAAAGCTAGAAGGGGAAAAAATCTATCCACTTGCTATAACTATCATTTTTGGAAAGACTTTTTCACTCTCTCACTGTCATGGCACTCTTCCCCTACCAAACCCTAGCCACCCAAGACCACAATAGTGAAGAGCAGCATTTACCACTCAGTTGAAAGAAAATTGACTTGTTGCCAAGCACGCTGATGATATAAAATCCACCAGAAACAATCAGAGGGAAAAAGTCTTATTTGTCCACCAATCGCAAGCAGATTTTTTTTTATGTTTTTATTTTTTTGGTGAAATAACTTCTGCTAATCCCAGTATAAAAACACTCAAATTCATTGCAACTCCAACAAAATCATTGGCATTTATTTCACCTAGGCAGATTTTGAAAAAAATCATTCTGCATTAGAGAACGATAAGTTTCTATATCACCTGTACAGAACTTTTATATACTGGTCAACATTGATATTGTGCCTGCTCACATTCTTAGCTCCTTATTACTAATCTAGAACTCACTCTTTTACATTCTTATTGTCTTTCAGTCTACTATCAGTGAGAATGCACTGAGCAAGAATCATAGAATCATTAAGCTTGGAAAGGACCTCCAAGATCATCTGGTCCAACCATCACCCTACCACCAATGTCACCCACTAAACCATGTCCCTAAGTGCCACATCCAATATTTCCTTGAACACCACCAGGGACGGTGATGCTACCACTTCCCTGGGCAACCTGTTCCAATGCTTGACTGCTCTTTCTGAGAAGAAATGTCTCCTGATTTCCTACCTGAACCTCCCCTGGTGCAACTTGAGGCCATTACGTCTAGTCCTATCACTAGTTATCTGTGAGAAGAGGCTGACCCCCAGCTCCCCACACCTTCCTTTCAGGCAGCTGTAGAGAGCAATAAGGTCTCCCCTGAGCCTCCTCTTCTCCAGACTAAACAACCCCCATTCCCTCAGCCACTCCTGACAGGACTTGTGTTCCAGACCCTTCACCAGCTCCGTAGTCCTTCTCTGAATATGTTCCAGGATGGCCTCGATGTCCTTCTTGTAGTGAGGGGCCCAAAACTGAACACAGTACTCGAGATGTGGCCTCACCAGAGCTGACTACAGTGGAACGATCACCTCCCTGGTCCTGCTGGCTGCCCTATTCCTGATACAAGCCAGGATGCTGTTGACCCTCTTGGCCACCTGGGCGCACTGCCAGAAATCACACTGAAACCTGCACTTGCTGGTAATGAAAATTCAGAAGCATTTCAGCAACCAAGCATAGACTTTGAGCAGCTGTCCTATGTGCTCTTTGAAACAATTCCATTATCACCCAAAATACTGAGCTATCTGTGGGCACATAGAAAAAAAAAAAAAAAAAAAAAGGAAAAAAAAGGTATTATTTGTGATGAAACCAGATGATGCTAAACATTCAACAGATCAGATTTATTCTAAGTTTTAGAAAGTTTTGTAAGAAGAGCCTTCTGAAATTAACACATTTGCCTTGAAAATAATTCGAGATTAGGTGGAGTTTTTCTGTCATTTTTTTTGTTTATTTGTTTTCAGCTTCCCGATAGAGGATAATTTACTTTCCATACTTTCCAGACTAAACATTGATATTTTGCTTAAGAGTTACTGGGAAAAAAAAAAAAAAAAAAGCAGAGTTCTGACTTCATCAACAAAGAGGATGTGACTTCCTGGGGGAAAGAAAATAAGAAAGAAAGAAAGAAAGAAAGAAAGAAAGAAAGAAAGAAAGAAAGAAAGAAAGAAAGAAAGAAAGAAAGAAAGAAAGAAAGAAAGAAAGAAAGAAAGAAAGAAAGAAAGAAAGAAAGAAAGAAAGAAAGAAAGAAAGAAAGAAAGAAAGAAAAAGAGGAAGAGAGGAAGAAGGAAGGAAGGAAGGAAGGAAGGAAGGAAGGAAGGAAGGGAGGAAGGAAGAGGATGAAAGTATTTTTTAAAAGGAGTAACTTTAACACCTACCTTTGGCAGAGGTTCACACCTGTGGCAATCCATGTACAATTCACTCCTTCAGTCTTACAAGTAAGGTACATTCAACTCTAATGAAGAGGATCTAATATATGTCTCTCTACTGTGTTATTTCCAACTGTGAAGCTTTGGTAATTTCCATTTAGCATGTGGGAGAGTCCCAGTAAGACATGTTTCTCATTCTGAAGCTTTCCTATTCCATAGCTTCTGTAGATTTGTCAAGGCTGTAACTTCCACTTTGGACTAATTATTTCCAAATTCTTTCCTGCACTCAGTCCAGTGTTACTATCCTTTTTCTATAGATCAGTTTACTCATCTCCTTATGTGTTACCAGATCAGCTAACTCTTAAGTTAGAGTTGCTCCTAGGCACTACCTCAGTTTTTAATCCTTTCTAGTACACTTCTTCATGCAAGCAGTACCAACTCTCTTGACGCAAGAGAACGAAGTATTTTCCCAGATGAGTCAGGGTTGTCATCGCTCAAACTGCTCACTGCTTTCAGCTGAGTCATATTCATTTCACCACTTCCATTTTGCTTTATCTGACAAGTATAAGTGGCTAAACATTTTCTTCCTTTTATGCAGCTGTTGCTTAGTTTAACAAAATTTTATTTCTGAAGAATCACCTCAAGTGTTCCAGTGCTGGGAAAAAAAAAAAAAAAAAAAAAAGAGGAAGATGGAATAAACATTGTTCAAACAAAATAGAGTTAGCTAGTATTTGTAGCAGGTAACCACCCCACTGAAACTACCAGTACTAGTATCAGATGACAAGACATTTGTGGCACTGTGCAAAGATCTATCTCCACATCAGGAGTTTAAGATTCACCTCCATTTCTTAGGTATCTAAGATCCCTAAGTCTGTGGTCATTATCTTGGGTTCCCCTCATAGAGAAAACAGAAACAAACTTGTTGTGATTTATGTATCTGTAATTAATAGGGTTAATCTCATCCCATCAAGCAGAGCAAATGAATTATCATCTGGGCATGCTCCTTTAAAGCCCTTTTGGGTGAGACTCTGGATCATAATAATGATAATTTTCAGAGGGTTAACATTAGAGATAAACCTCAACCTATGCATTTGGAATTACTTCTCTATTAAAAATTGGCCAAATTATTCCTATTAGGAACTCAGCTTTGGAAAAATAGCCCCATACTTGAACCAAAGCATCTTTTCCATGCATCATATGAAGACTATTCATATCTCCATCTTCTCCTGAAATTGCTAGGAACTTATCTTTACTGGGTCATTAATTCTGGTAAGTTCATAATCTCACTGTTTAAGTTAAGGAGAAGAAAATGTTCCTGCATACTCTGACCTGTAACTATTTTTCTAGTGAGAAAGACTACGCAGTTACACATCTGAGAATGTGCTGTTGCAGAAGAGGAATTCTTCTCAGAGTATGTGGTGTACAGAGATACTCTTTTTCAACTTTATTTCATTCTTTTGATTGTTTTAGGAAGAAAAAGGGAAAAACAGAGTTGCTGAGAGACTACACACATTTAGGTGGAAAGGGTACTAATAAATATTTAGTGTTTTAAAAAGACTTGAAAGAAGAAAAGGCAAGCAGGATTGGCTTGGGTAGTATATTATGAACTTTAGCAACAAAACAATGAATGAATGAGAACAAATCTACTTTAAGGAAAAACCTCACTAGAAATTAATGATCAGAATATGATAAGCCCAAACTTACAAAGAACTCCATAAAGGCAAAGGAAGAACGTCATTAGTTAACTTCCTCAAAAAAAAAATTTTTTTTTTTTCAAAAAAAATCAAGAGTAGCCCAGACTGGAAACCTGAGCACAATGCTCTGTGAGTCAGAGTATAGTAGTGAGTAAACAGAAAAGAAACTGAGAAAAAAGAAACTGAGAAACAGAAAAGATACTGAGCTGAAGGACTGTTACCATGGTAATGATAAACTCCCAGCCAACCCCAAAGTGCTGCTCTGTCTGGATGCATATAAGTCTATGAGGCACAGCGTTGTTCATCCCAGGGAACTCAAAGAGCCAGCTGATGCCTTCACAAGATCTCTCTCAATTATTTTTCAATAGTCTTGGGAATCTGGAGAAGTCTCAGCCAAGCAGAAGATGGCAAAGATCATTCCAATTTCAAGAAGGACAAGAAAGAAGACCCTAGTAATAACCAGCCTGTCAGTGTCACTTCCGTGCCTGGTAAAATTATGCAGAAGATTATTCTGGAGGTTATTGAGAAACACCTGAATCAATGCAGTCATTGATCACAACCAACGGTTTCATGAGGGAAAAGTCCTGCTTAATTTTCTTTTATGACAAGGTTTCCCATCTAGCTGATTGATTGAAGCCATCTGATGTCATCTTTTTGGATTTCAATAAAGCCTTTGATAATTTTTCTTGGAGTATCCTTCCAGCAGAGAGCATAGAGTCCAGCATAGAGCTAGGTAAACATGTAATATGATGGGAGAACAAATAGCTGATGGCTTGGGCTCACTGCACCTTCAAAGACAAATTCATTTTGAATTCAATAAATGTTTTATTTTGTTTTTACATTGGAGGTATTTAGATGTGCACAAATCAGGTCCATCTGTTGTTATTGTCAATGAAAAACTACACTTTGACAAGAAAACATTTCATTCACCTCATTTGATTCACCCAGAACTCATCCATTGTTCATGAAGTGAGCAGACAGCACCAAAACTAAGGTGTAGATTGCAATAATATGGAGTTTTAGTCTATAGTCCAGAAATGAATCCCATCCTTGATGTCTCATTTAACCTTCACTGTATGAATGAACTTTAAAAAATGACTGTAAGCAAAAGCATTGTTTACTCTGGTCCATAAGCCTACCTGCAAATGCAAATCAATGCAAATGCAGCACTGATCTGCTTTTCATCAGTATATAAAATCTGTTAGCAGAACTTCTATTTGGGTATATTTTGATTTAAAACATTAATTCTGGTAAAGTAAAATAATAAAATAAAATAAAATAAAATAAAATAAAATAAAATAAAATAAAATAAAATAAAATAAAATAAAATAAAATAAGAAATAAAGTTCAAGACTGGAATTTATCAATTTCTGTAACTAAAAATCTTTGTCTAAAGTATGTTAAGTTTTCTGCTTTTTAAGCAATTTGGTGTACATTGGGAAAAAGAAGATAAGATAAATTGACACCATATCAAATATTCAGTTTGGATTTCCTGATGAAACAATCCAACAAAGAATCCTAGTAAGTTCTGCAATGAATATAATAAGGATGTAATTTATTTTTAAATATTAATTGGATTGTACATGAATAAACATTAGTCCAGTAAAAGAGCTTTTATTTGGTACAAGGTTCTGGTCTACAGTATAGGCTTCCATTCCACCTAGAGATCTCTTTTCTTACCATGATGTCTGCAAAGCTACAACTTTAGATATTTCCATATTTGATTGCTTAGGTATACAGTCTGAAGTAATAGCTCAGAAGCATAAGCTTTGGAGCATGTTAGCTAGATTTCAGCCATACAATCACATTTTACATAAGTATGGTTGAAGCTCTGAGAAAGGTGTGCATGAACAGAAATACACAACATAAATAAACCTATGTCTTACAATTTAATGCCTGGAGTATCCCAAAGAAGCTACTTACAGAAAAACTTGCACCTTTTCCTTTCTGAAATGAAGGTACATTTTGTCCATTTTTAGGGGTTTGTTTGTTTGAGGGGGAATGGGGATGGGGAGGGTGGATCAGAAAAAAACATACACGAATCAAAGAGAAGAATGACTAAGAAATAACCGAGTGCAATTAAGAAGCAAAATTAAGCCCTATAAAAGCCATATGTGGATTTGATGGTGTACATAGTGGTGTTTTCCAGGCTGAGAAGTAATGAGCCTTCAAGATCCTGTTACTTGGGAAGATTCTCAAAGTGGCCACATGATGGTAGCCTATGATCAGATACAAGCAAGCATCAACTGCTAAATCACATAAGGAAAGGAAATAGAGTGAAAAATTATTTCTTGTAAACAGAGATCAAAGTAAATCTCTGAACCCGTTGGTACCATAGAGGGAGGAGGTAAGCTATATTTTGGTTTCCAAGCAGTGTAATATCCACAAAAAGTCTTTCAAGTGTACCTATTGGATAGACTTGCATCTAGATATGGTCTGTGTCTGGAGCTTTGTGACATCATAAACAAATTTACAGCTAGTAAGCTTGTCCTTACACTTCCCTTACATGTGAGGTCATCATATCATATCATATCATATCATATCATATCATATCATATCATATCATAATCAGCTACAATTTCCAGTTTTATTTTAACGTGCAAAACAGGAGTAAAAAGTTTAAACAAATCTCCTTGCTACAGACTCAGAATCTCTTGCACATTATACAAAAAAAATAGTATTGGCTGTATGCCATAAGTAAAGGAAAAGAGGGATTTTTCTTTTTCTTTTTTTCTTCTTTTTTTTTTTTTTATTGGACAGTATCACCCAAATTTATAGGCTGGGGATACCTGGAAGTATTTGCTGTTTTGAACTGATTACAGGTAATAGTTTCTCATTTTTGGAAGGATATGAAAATAGCTTTTAAGCTTATCTACTTTGTGTAAAAAAAAATTAAAAAAAAAAAAATTCACTGTCCCTGAAGCCATCTTGGGGCCTGGGTGATTATACATGTATAGCACAAATGTGTCCATTTGTAAAATTGAATAATAAAAATAATAATAATAATAATAATAAATAAAGTTCTAATCCATACCCAAGTTACTAAGCTCATTTTCTTTCTAGGTTTGGTACCTCCAATAAAAGGTGATAAATTTAAAATACATTAAGGCAGAGAAATAAAAATAAAGATGAATAAAGATGACTGAAAGATTGTCTGATTATCAACTTCTTCCTGATCAACAATGCTCTTTCTTATGCATGCAGTTCTTTAAATTGTTATGTTTCAAATTTAAGGTTAGAAAGCTGGTCATATAAAGCCTCTACAATGATTCTGGTTTTGAAAAGACCACAGATCAGCCCTAAAAGTCTGTGGTATAATGTGCTGGTCTAATCAGGGATGCTTTTACACTACTCTAACATGCAACTCCCCTCCGTCTCATAAGCAAACCAAATCAATCTTTAGACTGACACAGCATCTAAGGAGAAATTCACTTTCAAAATGACTGTTTTGGTAAAAACACCCACATCTAAGTCAAACAGTGATAATAAACTGCAAATTAAAAACAAACAAGGCCTGGCCTTGAACACTTCCAGAGACAGGACATCCACAGCTTCACTGGGCAACCTGTTCCAGGGTCTCACCTCCCTCAGAGTAAAGAATTTCCTTCTTATATGTTATCTAAACCTACCCTCTTATGGTTTAAAGTCATTACCCTTTGACCTATCACTAAAGTCTCTGACAAAAAATCCCCACCCCGACTTTCCTGTAGGCCCCCTTAAGGTATTGGAAGGCCACTGTAAGGCCTCCCCAGAGCCTTTTCTTCTCCTGGATGGACAACCCCAGCTCCCTCAGCCTGTCTTCATAGGAGAGGTGCTACAACCGCTTGATCAGCCTCATGGCCTTCCTCTGGACTTCCACATCCTTCTTGTGCTGGGGCTCCCAGACTTAAATGCAGCACTCATGAGAGTAGTCTCATGAGAGAAGAGTAGAGGGAAAAAATCACGTCCCTCTCCCTGCTGCTGGCCACACTTCTTTTGATGCAGCACACACTGCTGGCTCATGTTCAGCTTCTCGTTAACCAACACACCCAGGTCCATCTCCTCAGAGCTCCTCTCAATCCATTCTCCACACAGCCTGTATTTGTGCTTGGCATGCAGGTGCAGG
Source organism: Anas acuta (assembly GCF_963932015.1). Classification (NCBI taxonomy): domain Eukaryota; kingdom Metazoa; phylum Chordata; class Aves; order Anseriformes; family Anatidae; genus Anas; species Anas acuta. The sequence goes on from NC_088979.1 coordinate 70,620,228, forward strand.
ATCTTGCACTTGGCCTTGTTGAATGAACCTTGTGAGGTTCACAAAGGCCTAGCTCTCAAGACTGTTAAGGTCTCTCTGGCTGGCAACCTTTCCCTCCAGCACGTCAACAACAAAGCACAGCTTGGTGTCATCTGCAAACTTGACGAAGGTACACTCAATCCCACTGTCCATGTCACTGACAAAGATGTTAAACAGCACCAGCCCCAGTAATGATCTCTAAGGAACACCACTCGTTACTGATCTCCACATGGACATTGAGCCATTGACAGCAACTTTTTGAGTGCAACCATCCAGCCAACTCCTTACCCACAGAGAGGTCTGTCTGTCAAATCCACATCTCTCCAATTTAGAGACAACTTCTCAAATATGATGGACAGTGGCTTAGGAACTACATCCGCCAGTTCCTTCAGGACCTGTGTATGCATCTCATCAGGTCCCATGGACTGTGAACCTTCAGGTTCTTTAGATGGTCTTAGTTCATTGACTACATCCTACACTGGTTCATCATTCTTCCAGTCCCTGCCTTTGTCTTCTGGGGCCTGGGCTATGTGGTTCGAGCACTTGTCACTAAAGACTGAGGCAAAAAAAGTCATTGAGTACCTCAGCATTCTCCGTATCCCAAGTCTCCTGTTTCCTTCTGGAGAGGGCCCACAATTTTCCTAGTCTTCTTTTTACCAATGATGTACCTATAGAAGCCTTTCTTGTTCCCCCTGGTGTTCCTGTCCAAATTTAATTCTAAGAGGGCTTTGGCTTCCCTAACCTGATCTCTGGATGCTCAAAGACTCTGTATCTCCTCCAGTCTATCTCCCAGGCTATGCTTCTGCTCACTGTAGGCCTTCTTTTTCTGTTTAACTTTGGCCAGAAGCTCCTTGTTCATCCATGCAGGCCTCCTGGTGGTTTTGCATGACTTCCTCTTGTCTGGGATGCATCCCTCCTGAGCTTGAGGGACGTGATGTTTGAATATTAACCAGCTTTCTTGAGCCCTTCTTCCCTCCAGGGCTTTCTCCCATGATACCCTACCAAGCAGATCCCTAAAGAGGGCAAAGTCTGCTCTCCCAAAGTCCAGAGTAGCAATATTACTCTGCTCCCTCCTCACTGCCCTCTGAATCCCAAACTGCACCATATCATAGTCCCTGCAGCCAAGGCTGCCCTTGAATTTCCCATTCCCTACCAGCTCCTCCTTGTTGGTGAGAATGAGGTCCAGCACAGCACCTCCCCTCATTGACTTCTTGAAGAAGGAAGTTATCATCAATGTATTCCAGAAACCTCCTGGATTGCCTATGCCCTGCTATATTGTCCCTCCAATGGATATGGGGGTGGTTGAAGTGCCCCAGGAGGACCAGTGCTTGTGCACAGGAGGTTGCTTCTGTCTATCTATAGAAGGTCTCATCTGCCTTCTTCATCAGGTGGCCTGCAGCACACTCCTTGTCCCTTGTCCCTGCCCTCCCTGTAATCCTGACATTTAAACTGTCTGGCAACTCCTCACCCATCTTGAGGAAGAGTTCCATGTATTCTAGCTTCATATTGACATAGAAGGTGATGCCTCCTCCTGCTGTTTCCTGATGGGAAATCATACGTTCCCAGAAGTTAGTTAAAATACGTATACTGAAATTGATAGCACATAGTTTATTCTGTATAGATAATGAGGGTTTAAACTGTTCTAATCCTTTTTTTTTTTTTCATTATTAAGGAAGTTCACATGGTAATAAACTAATTTTTATATCGCCTAGTTTCCTGTATCCTAATTCACTGTAACAGTTACACCATGACCCAACTTCCCCAGTGCAGGAACTTGCCGTTCCAAGTATAATCCTGTTATGAGAGTCTGCAGGATCCAATTTCAAGAATTACAGAAGCTGAGTAGCCACATGAGTCACAGGAATATCTTCAACCTGTAGTAGGACCCTTTCAGTTCCTTTACCAAGTATTAACCAGAACAACTCAGTTCTGAGCAGCTCGGTTATAGTTAGTCTTTTTGCTCTCTCGTTTCCTGTTTCATGAATATAGTAACTGTACTGAGTAAATACATTGTCCCATAATTCACAATATCACCCAGTTTCACACACATTAACATAATGAAATTTGTCATAATAAACTTTTAGGATAATTGTGGACTTCTATCTGGCACGTGTTTATGGGTGTGCTTGACGCAAGTATTTGTGTGAGTACTATAAAAAGCTACACAACTTAGCTTGTCTCAATTCAGTACTGCTATCATTGCACACACTCTGACATGCATGTGCTTCAGTGCTTCAGTGCTTCAGGAAGGTGTTTCTCTTGCTGAAAGGACCTTGGGAATAAGCATCATCAAGTTGGGAAGAAAAAGCAAATTCTGTGTCTTCTTACTGAGACCTGTTGGCTTCCTCATCATGACCTGTCCAGTTTGTTCACTCTACCAGGTTCAAAGAGGTTCTCTTGATTCCTCTGTGAAATGACAACATTAACCATTCCCTGTGTGTTTACCATGTGAAACATTTCATGAAATCAGCTTCAGATCTAGCTCAGGGCAACTGATGAAGGAGAAACAAAATCTAAACCATAACATAAATCCCCACCCCCTCCTTATGACAACATCACCACTGGCAATAAAGCTTTTTTTTTTTTTTTTTTTCTTTTTTTTTTTTTTTCCAGGGAAACCATTTTATGTAAGGCAAATGCATCAAATTAAGTGCCCGTTTTCTCTGGGGAGTTTGCATTGAAATCGATCTGCAGAATGCTCTGTACTTCATACCTCTAAAGGCAAGGTAGAGCATTTGTTTACCTTTGTCTTTGGACTCTGTTTCCATATTTTCACAGTAATTCTGCATATCTTCTTTTATTTGATCCCACAAGCCTCCAGTTAAAAGCCCCTTGACATTTATGCAAACTATTGCTCTTTAGCAGAAAGGGAATAAATAAGTCACATGCTTTCTCTTAACTAAGAAAAAAATGATGACTTCCCTCAGCACTACTTCATCTGCTGTTAACCATAGTACATGTATAAACACCATTTATCTAACTGTATTTTATGGTTAATGTACAAGAAGCTAATCAGAAAAAAAAAAAAAAGAGAGAGAAAAAAAAAAGTATTACAATACAAGCCAACTACCTCATTCCTTGTGGCCACATTATAGTAACTACTGATTATACAATTAGCTCTGTTTCCTTTATTTCTCTGTTTCTATTCTAAATCTTGTGATCTGGTTAGCTGACCAAGCAACTTCTCTAAAGTGCAGCTTTACAATGAATTTTCAACTTTTTATCACATTCATTATCACAGTGAAAGTATTCCAGCAAGGGCAACTTTACAGACAAGCAGACAATGGGGAAACATATTTTAAACTACTTTCTCTCCTTGAGAATGTGCAGATGAGAGAATTGTTCATCTAATGAGAGAAATGTTCACTATTGCATTGGAAATGAATTGGAAACCTAGATGGAACTTGAAAACTGGTTCTTTCCTGAGGTAGGCAGATAGCCCAGCATTCAAAGAAGGTCTCTGAATAATAGGCAGGCCTAACCAATTCTGCCTACTCAGCACAAGGTGGAAATTATAGGTAAGGGTCTTCTAAGTCTTTCCTTGGCTTGTGGGAGAAATACTAGCAACATGGAACATTCGTGTGGTAGATGTATCCATCAGGAAAGTGTTGTGTGGACCCTTGCAGAGGTTTTGAGGGAAACCATTCCAAGCACTCCCTTCACATACATGCAGTCAGCATGCAGAAATGTTAATACAAAGGAGAAAGGTGGCAAAATTGGTGCTTTCCCTTGCAGCAGGAGTAGACTACCACTTGATACTTGTATTTTTCTTCCTTACATCATCAGTAAAAAGAGTATGAGTAACTTCCATGCTGGACTGTCATGAGACCACTTGTCTTACAAAGCTGTTACATCTCATCTGATACCAACTTGGCATACTGCCACAGGTGCTACATGGGCAGAGATGGTTTGACTGAATTTTCTCTAGTAATGAGATTTTCTCAGTGGCCAAGGGGAGAACACATACTAGTCCCAAGAACCCCAATTAGCTTTTGCTTTACCTGAGCATAATAACATAAAAGCGCGTTTCATACTTAATGGTTACTATTCTGTACATTATAGAACAGTGACACAGAAACAGAAACATATTTCCAATAAGACTTGCCATGTGGACAGAAAGATGTTCCCTTATGTTGGTGATTCCACTTATCTTCTGATATTAGGTCATTTTTTTTGTTGTTGTTTGTTTGCTTGGTTTGTTTTGTTTTTCTATTTTTAGTTGCAAAAAATTTATGTATTTTTTTCAAGGAAGATGGAGTGATTTCATGAAAGTTCACCAGATGCCACATCTTGGGGCTAAATTAAATACTAAGGTCCAAAACAAATGGAAGGTAAAGCTCTCCCTCTGTCACCAATGACAAAGAAAACATTCCTAGTTTTCTTCTGCATGATCCCACATTGCAGTGTTCAAGAGTGGCTTCACCTGAAGCCTTATGTGTTCCATGATAGATTATGTAGGAATTTGTATACAGCACTGATGGGTTTTAAACTCTTTTCTGCTCTGGCCTTCCTAAATCTTTACATTGCTTTAACTTCTAAGTTTCCCTATACAATTTGACCTTACCAGGCACTAGGGCAGGGTGGCAAAATCCTTACTTTTTCAGTGATTAATTAAAAGGTAGTACAGAATTAACTAACACCTTATAAAGCACCGTCCGTTACACAACTAGAATTTGCTTTCTTGCCATCCTGGAAAGGTTTGATATCAGTACGAGATTATTAGAGGACAGGCAGTCCCTGAGGGAGCCTTGGTTGACATTCCCTGACTAAGCTTTTCCAAACACACAAGCAGTGCCACCAAGCTGAAGGGCAGGAGAAATTGAGTTTCTCCTTCCTGCTTTCTATTGCTCTTATACTCATGTGTTTGCCCCTTATATACTCCTTACCTTCCTTTAAAAGGGAAGTGTTAATACGCCAAGATATATTTTATACTTGTATCTAGAAAAAGAAGAATTATATGAAGAAGCAGGCATATTTTGCAGGGATTCAATATACAAATAAAAAGCAAAGACTTTTTTTGTCAGTGCAGGACCAATGATGAATAAATGTATGGATGTAGACAATAATAGGCAGGAAAAGTGATATTATTTACATCTTGGGGAAGATATATGGACAGAGGGGTCTTTTTGCCATATAGATAAGTTGAGGAGGGTTTGATAGCAGGAGAGAGATACCAAAGGTTTTTTGAGAGACCTATGAATGTCTCAGCCATGTTGTCAGAACTGATTCTATGCCTCTCTCCTGCTCACAGCTGATTTTATGTTTTACATCCTTTCCTGTGATAGTTTAGTAGCAGTCTATTTTGCTTTCTACAAGGCTTAAGGTATCTCTCTCCTACATCTCATCTTCATATCTACATCTGAATTTCATCTCCAAGTATAACCTCTCCTCTCCCCACTTTATCAGTTCTTTACCAATCATCCCTTTTATGGTTTCTGAACTAAATAGTTCAAGGAAAAATTAAAGGAGTAAGAGTTCTTTGTACAGCTGAACTGCACTATATCTCTTCTTCCTATGCTGTTTCATTTTCCATGCCATTGCCTTCTCTTGATGGTGTAAGCTGGTGGCTTCTTGTTTTGATGCTGGGATGGAGAAAGTTCAATCACTTGTTATTGACATAAGTGTTTAATCATGCAAGCAGTACTGTCTTATGATGGCTTGCTAAATATCCATTGTAGCAGACTCTGGATTTGGTGCCTAGATTATTCCCCTTATTGGTTATTCAATACAAACTCCAGTCACACACTGCAGTCTTCAGAGATAGAAACATTGCTGATGAATCAAAGAAACCATGGGCCTCTTTTACTCTTTTTTTTTTTTTTTTTTTTATATATATCCTTCCCACTTTGGCTAGTAGAGCTTTTACTGTGAAAATATGCTATTTGTTTTTTTCTGAAAATACAACTAGTAATTATGTTTAAAAGCATAAGTGATAAAGAGAATAACCTAAGGGCTTTGGATCCAGAGAACATTACAGTAGATAAGTAACTAATTTAACGCTTTTTGTGCTAGAAAGCTTCATATATCCAGCATACATAAGTTACAGTAGTTAACAGCAATGGTTTGCTAAGATTTCCAATACTGTAATTGTTTATTTTTATGTAAGTTTCAAAAGTAAAAACAAAATTGCTCTTAAAAATATTAGCCAAGAAAAATTAACAGTATTATACCTTTTATGAATTTGTTTCATTAATATAGCACAAAAGAAATGGAGAAATGGTGAAATCTAATCTGATGTAATTTCAGTCCAAAGAAGAAATAAAATACAAATAAGGAAAACCTTTTTCTGGGTTGAATTCATATAGCTCTTACTCAGCTATATGACCTTTAAAATTGAGATGTTTTAAAATTTTCATGCAATTATTTTTTCAGCATAAAATGCTGTTTTGGACTATAACTCAGCAGACCATCATTCTAAATAAACCCATCAATTCTGGTCAAATTTGAAAAATTGTTTGCATTTTGAGAGAGAAAGCGAAAAAGAGAGAGAATTTAAAAATAAAAATATTTTATTATTTTGCGTATGTTGCACATTGTTTAACTGACTGATATTTTAATTTCAGTGTTTTCTACCCCGATAAATAAATAAATAAATAAATAAATAAATAAATAGTAATTTTCATAAAGGACCAAAAAAAAAAAAAAAAAGTTGCATCTGCTGCCATCCCTAGGGGACAACCCATTACTCCCAGCCCTCCAGAATTCCCCTGCCCCTGTGGGAATTATATGGAACCTTACAAGTTTACAGGGCTTCTGTTGTATTTTTGCTTCACCCCTACACCTGTCATGTAGTGTGCATTACAATTACAGGAGCAAAACTAGGGTTTCACATCAGGCACATTTTCCTGCACCTGACAAACTGATCAAGTTATCAAGCACTTGAGGTAGAACAAGAGGTTCTCATTTGCTTGTTTTTTTGTTTCTCTTACCCATGAAATCAGCGAATCCTGGAAAAACAGCTCTTATGTTCAAGCAGATGTAAAATCATAGTAGGAGCAATTTTAGGTGTATGTAACTAATGCAGTTTCATCAGATCCCACTGCTCAGATGAGTCCCAAATCCTTTTCACAGGATCCCAAATGCCATAAGTAATTTGGTCAGATGTCCAGCTGTGGTTCTTTCTTATCTCTACCTGGAAACACACCTGAGTCACTACAACGAGGTTAAATGTGAGTAAACTCCTTATAATTATGGCAATGGAGGGGAAAAAATATTTCTTCCTATCTAATCAGTATTATCTTACCAAAGAAAATCTAAATGTTCCTATGTGATTCCAATGATTGCATGCAGTGAAACATCAAGTACATGAGAAGACATGTCTATATCTCAACAATTTCACAGGTCTTCCCTTAAAAAAAGTCACACATACAGTTAACTAAGAGTCGCAGTAGTTTCCCATATCACAAAAGAAATTGTCTATGTACCATATGATTATTTAATAGAATTGTCAAAACTTTAGAAAGTGCAATTTAAATTAAGAGTAAATCTGTGGAAGTATAGCAAGATTATCCATCCTCATTTATATTTGCTTATACAGCCCTATTTCTTTTGGGATGTGTGCATATTAATTGTGACACAGTCTTTAATTACATAATTATATCCTTTCCACAGAAGACCTGATTCAGTCTGTGCCTTACAGATGAATATGAAGGTCAATTGTTTAGCTTCCAATCTTCTCAACACTATTGTCATCTAGCTGGACAGACTGTATATACCTTGATAAAATGACATTTCAGGCTTGCTGATAAAAATTTATCCCAAAACCACATTTTATTCCAGTTTTTAAAAAAGTCTCTACCATAGAAAGTGAGAAAGAGAACAGAAGATCTTACTTCTACAGTTTCTCAAATGAAGTGTCATATCAGGGAACAGCCTAGTGTCCTGCTGGCTAATCTATGAATAAAATTGAGGAATTGAGACCTGAAGAAGAGGAAACATCTTCTCAAGAAACTCCCAATTCCTCCTCTGCTCAGAAGAGCAAGAAAAAAAAAGGGTTATAGGAAAGAAGCTGTACAAGACACAAGCAAACAGAAGCAGGACAGATCTCAACTGATTTACCACTCCTTCAGTGATATATAACAAATAAGTGTAGAAAGACAAGTACATGCAGTGAACATTATAAGTCATCAGATATAAATGCTGTTGTTTAATAAACTTATTTTCCTGTTCAAGTAATTCACAGGTGAGAAAGGCAGAGGAATCAGTAATCACGGACATAAAATCATTTAATCATAGAATGCTTTGGGTTGGAAAGGACTTTAAGGATCATCTAATTCCAACCCCTCTGCCATGGGCAGGGACACCTCCCACCAGAGCCCCATCCAGCCTGGCCTTGAACACCTTCAGGGATGGGACATCCACAGCTTCGCCAAGCAAGCTATGACAGGACCTCATCACCCAATAATTTCTTCCTAATATCTAATCTAAATCTACCCTTTTTTAGCTTAAAACCTTTATCCCATATCACTCCCAGATAAAGAATAGCTTCCAGGCTTTCCTGTAGACCCCTTTAGGTCCTGAAGGTCACTGTAAAGTCTCCCCAGAGTCTTCTTTCTCTCCAGGATGAAAAACCCCAACTCTCTAAGCCTATCTTAATAGGAGAGGTGCTCCAAACCCTTGATCATCTTTGGGGCCCTCCTCTGGACTCATGTCCTTCCATGTCAGGTCCATGTCCTTCCTGTGTTGGGGGCCCCAGAACTGAACACAGTACTCCACGTGGGGTCTTATGACAGCAGAGTTGAGGTAATCACCTTCCTCGAACTGCTGACCATGTTTCTTTTGCTGCAGCTCAGGGTACCTTTGGCTTTCTGGGCTGCAAGCACACACGGCTGGCTCATGTTCAGCTTTTCGTTCATGAATTTTCACAAGTCCATCTCAATCCATTCTCCACCCCGTCTGAATTTGTGCTTGGCATGCAGGTGCAGGATCTTGCACTTGGCCTTGTTGAATGAACCTCATGTGGTTCACACAGACCCAGCTCTCAAGTCTGTCAAGGTCTCTCTGGATGGCAACCTTTCCTTCCAGCACGTCAACAACAAAACAACTTGGTGTCATCTGCAAACTTGCTGAGGGTACATTCAATCTCACTGTCCATGTCACCAGCGAAGACGTTCAACAGCACCAGCCCCAGTACTGATCTCTAAGGAACACCACTTGTTACTGATCTCCACATGGACATTGAGCCATTGGCAGCAGCTCTTTGAGTGCAACCATCCAGCCAAGTCCTTACCCACTGAGCGGTCTATCTGTCAAATCGATGTCTCTTTAATTTAGAGACAAGGATATCATGGGGGACAGTGTCAAATGCTTTGCACAAGTCCAGCTAGATTGAAGCCATGTTGGCTTTAACCTATCACCTCTCTGTTTCTAATGTGTCTTAGCACAGTTTCCAGGAGGATCTGCTCCATGATCTTACCAAGCACAGAGGTGAGATTGACTCATCTTTAGTTGACCAGGTCTTCTTTTTTTCTCTTTTTAATTGGGGTCTTTTCTTTAATGGAGGACTACACCAAACAGCTGGACATCCATATATAATGAATCTTCTCAACTTCCATGGAGTTTTTCACGTTCTGGTTCCTAAGATCTAACCGGATCTTCTCCAAAAGTGGGAAGTTCTTCATTCTCTCAATCCCTGAATTAGGATTCTGTGAAATGGGCAGTGTGGCTAGAGCACTTGCCAATGATGTCTAAGGCAAAAAAGAGTACCTCAGCCTTCTCCATGCAAGTTGTAGCCAGGTCTCCTGTTTCACTCATCAGGGGGTTGCAGTGTCTTTTATCCTCCTTTGTTATCCTATGTATTTCAAGAAATCCTTCTTGTTATTTTTTATATCTCTAGCTCCGGCTGTGCCTTGGCTACCCTGACACCTCCCTGAACTCCTGGGCCATATACCTATAATCTTCCCAGGATATTTATCCTTGCTTACACTGCCTATATGTTTTGGTTTTGGGTCTGAATTTGGCTAAGAGTTCTTAACTTAGCCAAATTGGTCTCCTGTTTCCCTTGCCCAACTTCTTGTATGCTGCAATTTAGCTCTCTTATGCCCTAAGAGAAATGTCTTTAAATATCTCCCAGCTCTCATTTGCTCTATTATCTCTAACAGCAGTTTCTCAAGGGATCCCATGTGTTTGTGCCCTGAACATCTACAAGTTTGTCTTTGTGAGTTTTAGGGTCTCAGACCGTACTATGCATCATAAGAAAAGGCAGGCACTATGTTTCTCAGTTCACAGAAAGATGCTTTCCTGGACAAATGTTTTTCAGTACCCAGGCACATGCTTCAGTCTCAAAAACAGTCAAAAAGCCTTGGGCTACTACAGAGCCTGTTAACCTGGGCAGTTGTGCATCTCCATGCATGGGTAGTGTGGTAGCTCAGGACTATGCTCACATCACTGAATGCATTTGGAAAGAGGACATTCAGACTCTGCAGCCGGAGAGCAAGAGGAACTGTACACCATCCTAGGACCAGGGCACTAGTACAGGCAGTTGCCATAGTGCTGTTTTGGTACACTCAGGGCATTTGCATGCCAGAACAAACTTTTTCTTGACTGTACATTGAATTCACCTACCAAAAAATATGTATGCATAAAGGACATTAAATTTGTCAAGTAGAAAAGTTGTGGAAGCTGGTGATACCGGTTTGCTGCTCATCCATGGGAGCTGTCTTTAAGTATAACTGAGGCAGAGCTGTGAACAGCTGTTATGAAGTCCACAGCACCAGGCATAATCTCCCATGCAGGGCAGTCACCCTTGGCAATAAGCTGGAAAAAGTGGTGTTGTTTGAAACAATGGTGCTGACCTGTACCTGAGCCAGAAATTCAACTTGTATCTTCACCTGCCTTTGAGGTTGTGCCCGGTATGGAAGCCTCTGTGAAACACAGGTGACAGCAACGAATTAAAATTATGTAAAGGAAGTGGTGAAGAGCGTGTCACTCCCCTCTTACGTATTTGCCTTCCTGTAGCAATACAATGGATGTAGCTGTGCTTTTTCCCTGTTGCCTTACGGAAGTGTGGGGTAAGGGAAATGAGTAAGATGTAGGCGTTTTTTTTTTTTTTACACCCTCTTACGTGGGCAGTTTAGAAGTGCTTAATAATGAAATAACACTGTCAAAGCACAGAAAAATATGCCTCTGAGACAAATTTATGACTTCCGTCCTTTCTGTGCCCCTTTACTATAACCGCCACAGGGAAACATCTTTGCAAGGAGGAGGTATGTTTATTTTTCATATTTCTCTGTTGTTAAATTTTATCTCAAAGAAGCTAGGCAAAGAAATACTGTATTCTGTCATTGTGTTGTTGTGATATTCTTAAAATAACTCTGTGAGAGGTGGATAAACACACTACTTACAAAATGCATGCTTTTGTCTCCAAAGACAACATTTTGATGGCTTATTAGCACATTCTTTTCTGCAATCTGAAAATAGTTATTTAAAATTATTTAAAAATGGAAAGTGACCATATTAACAGCATTATTGGGTTCATCCAAGTAGCAGTATTTTGCTTGTTACAGCAAAACCTGCATTACAGTATTGAAGAGTGCCTATGTCCCTTTCTGTATTCTCTTGTAGAAAGCACAGCTTGCCTGGAAATATTCAGATTTTTAAATTCATACAGAAAAATCTCTATACAGAGTAAATTCCTTTGAGTAGTACTGCATTTAAGTACCAGTTGAATAGAAGTATTTATGTGTCTTTTCTCTTATTCCAATTTTAATACTGAGGTAGAATATTTCACAATATCCATAATTCTCTGAATATGTCAGAGGAATGTAAGCATAAATTTATCCTTATAGCACATAAAACATGTAAGCAACAATTACATCTCTAATATTCCCCTACAGGCAAAAATAATTCTCTAAATGTCTCAGAGGTAAATCTGGGAAATAAACTTAGAGGTCTAGTCTTAAGTAAGGTGCCCAGCATTAATAAGGTATTCTTTCCCTGCCCATTCCCCTTCCCAAAGGGGAAAAAAAAAAAAAAAAGAAAGAAAAAAAAGTGTTATTTTTGTTTGTTTGTTTGTTTGTTTGTTTTCCAGTAAGAAACCTTCCTTTCCAATGGTTATAAAAGTCATAGCATTATCAGACATGAAGACATGATAAGCTACATGGTCATATATTACTTATAACCAGCAGGTTATTGGGCAGATTTTTTCTTGTCTAATCATTCTCTTTTCGTCTCTAATCAGTCTGAATGAGAATAGTCACTGCAGCAGGATTTCAACCTGGATAATATTTCCAAAATTCAAAAATAAACATCATCATGTCTCAGGACTGAGCATTTTCAGGAAAAAAAAAAAAAAAAGTAATTAAAATTGACTTGTTCTGCAGTATGAAGTCTAGCTGTAGCCTGTTTTCATGGAAAATTCTACAATGCGAGAATAAAACAGCTTTGCATGGAAATACTTTGTTTCCTTAATATTTTGGTCAATAATCTGCACAGCAATTACTTGGGATGTAAGAGAAAGTTTTTCCCACCTTTGAGGAAAAAAAGTACAGTTCTACTGCAACAGTTTTTCTAAAGAGAAGAAATATATGATAATACCACAGGTATAAGAAAGAGAAGGAAAAGATATTTTCAAAAATGATTTTGTGATTTTCATAGAAAAAGAAAAAAGGCAGTGTTTCTGTGTAGTAGTTATATGTGGATTCCAGATAATGTAAAATGCAGAATGAATTATTCCTTCTGGATTAAAGGCAGAAAACTTTGTTATAGAGGGATGCCTCTAGGCTGGTCATCCTGACCTATCTTTCCAGTGACTGCTGGGAAACAAACAGAGTGAAGGCTTTATTCATCACATGCTAGCTTGAATAAACAGTCTTAAGTATTGTTTCTTTCCAGCCACTTTAAAGGCAGCATAGAATTACCGGCTCCTTTGTGGGCACAGCTATACAGCACTTGTACAATGTCAAGTAAGATGAACTCCACCCTGCAGTCTGGTGGCATCTTCAGAGTTAGGTTAAAAGGTTAAATCAAGTTAATTTATTTTTGTTTGTTTCCAATCGTAAAGTATGGTGTTTTAATTCCAAATATGTTATTTGTAATTCTTTACAAATTGTGTCCAAGATCTGAGAGCAGTTTATGCATTTTCTATTCAGGAACTTTTGAATAAAAAGTAAAAATGGTCTTGGGCTCAAGGCCCAGAAGTGAAATCCAGTCTTTCTTTGTTAGCAATCCGTATTACCACAAAGAATCCAGAGTAAAATTTATTTTCTTTGACATGTTTCTGCAGATACAACTCCTACAGTTTGTAATATCCACAGAAGTGATGGAGCTAACCTAAGCTGACTCAAAGAAAGTGAAGAAAGAAAGAATGATACATAGAAGCAAATATATAAACAAAGAAAAGAAAATACTGTTTGCTTAAAATAGTGTGTTGTAGTGTGTTGGGTGCAAACACAGTAATCACATCAGCTCCACTCAAAAATAAACAGCACCTTGAAGGAAGGTTAGCCATACTTTTGCACACCACAGACGGGTGAATAAAGAAGAAATTAAAAATAAATCTCCACAAAACTATAACATTGTATTAGGTCTTCTAGATAGCAGCCTCATTGTATTAGGCGTCCTAGATAGCAGCCTTTGCCTCTGGAAACTTTGAGCCAGGCCATATTTATTATGTGCCTACATTCCGAGTATGGTCAAATGAAAAAAAAAAAAAAAAAAAAAAAAAATCCCTTCTGTAGAGTAGTCCCAAAAACCTTTACACAGCACAGTACCTGCCTGAATCTAGCCAAGAAAAAATATGAGGTACAAGGTATAAGAGTGTATTCTTGAGCACCTTTTCTGGAGAAACATTACTTTTTCTTATATCACTGCTGAGGAAATAAAAGGATCCAGAAGGAAAATACACCTTTTAAATTCTCCCCTTGCTCACCCAAGGGATGCAATGGAGGCCAAATAAATTATAGAATCATTAGGGTTGGAAATGATCTCCAAGATCATCTGGTCTAACCATCACCCTACTACCAATGTCACCCATTAAACCTTGACACTAAGCACCACATCCAACCTTTCCTTAAACATTCCCAGGGATGGTGACTACACAACTAAAAAAATAGATTTAGAAGGGATAGAAGAAATTAATGGGAGATCTGGCTTTCTCAGACTGCTAAGTACAACAATCTAAAAAGTAGCTCTTAACTTTGAAACCCCTTAGGACACTTCTCACCAGTAGCTGAGAGATTCTGTAAGTGGAGGCTTGCTCTGTGCTTTCTCTTTCCTTTTACTTTTCTCCCTAAGAATCCACTGATGTCAGTTTTGGTCTGCTCAAATACAGTATTTTGTCTGAAATCAGTGCTGTCGGCTATGTGATCAGTTGCTGTATGGGGAAATAAAGAGAAAGAGGCTTCCAGCTTGGACTGCAATGAAGCTTGGACAGGAGACAGCCAATTGTTCTCATAAGATGATGGCTTCTTAGCATTATTTGGGAACAAGTGTTTGACATGGGGGGTGCTGTAAGGCTCACTGTAGAGGTACATCCAGTGGTAGGCAGTGATGGTGCTTAAGCTCAACAATTCACTGACTTGGAAAGCTGTGATGCAGACCTTCAGTTCATGATGATAGTAGCTACTACATGATTATTATTTCCCATTGAAGATCTTACCTTTTGATAGGGAAGACACAACACATGGAATTTATTCCTCATGTGAATATACAACTAGAACAGCTCTTTAATGTAAGCAAATTATCAACTTGCACTTCATTTTTTTCTTGGTTTTGCATTAATGATATGGATATTTGGGCATATCAAGTCCTGTGCATTCAAAATTCACCTTGAATCCAAAGTGCCTTACTCTTGAACAGATTAACAATGGTTCTAAATTCAAGATTGAAAATATGCCATTCTCTCCTGCAGGAACTAGTTTTGGGAAACAGTCTCAGAGTTAGGTTGTAATCGTCTAATTGTTACACAGTGAAAGAGGTGGAAAGCTTATTTTAAATCCTTAGTCCTTTATAAATAAACCAAAAGTCAGTGCTTAACACAGACATGGGATAGAGAACTTCCCTGGCTCATATCTGTAGAACTTATGTTCCATTGTAGGCTGGACCTTAGATAAACTGAGGATCTAGACAAAGTTCTCAATAGTGACCGTCTTCATTAATAATCTCCACTACATCATGTCCCTGAGCTGATTAAATCATAGTCAAATTTTCAGTAACTGTAACAATGGTAGATAATCCTCAGACTCAAAACAGATAAAATCACTGCTACGTTGAAGTAAACATGTAATTGCAAGATCCAACTAGTATGCAGTTAGTTTTGCTAATCAAGTGCTTAAAAACCACTAAATAGACATGCAGAGCTCTACAGGGTTTAAGCAGTTACACAATCTCTCCACAGAATTGATGTGGGATATTCTTCCTGTGTTTGCAGACATGAATGGCACAGCCATAGAAAATTTTATCTGTGTGATATATAATGTTTCTTTCATGAACTGCACTTGGCATGTGAGCAGGACAGTTCCAGGAGATACCCAATATTTCCTGTACTGGAAGAGCTCACGGTAAGTAGGTCTTCTTGAGTCTTGGGAATTTTGAATTCTGGTCTGACATGTGACATTACTAATATTTAACTGAAGCAATTTGTCATATAAAGGAAAGAAGATTTCATAGGATGCCAGAATTATGTCAAAGATAATTGGGGAAGGCACACGGGATGTAGATTCCAAAATGTGACAATAGAAGATAAGAGAGTTTATTTTCTGGTAAATGGAAGTGGACAAAACATTCAGTCCTACGAGAATATGATTTATCTGTACAAAATTGGTAAGGATATTTTTTTTTTTCAATTTTATTTCATAGAACCATAGAATGGCCTGGGTTGAAAAGAACCGTAAAGATCATCTACTTTCAATCCCCCTGCTCTGGGAAGGGTTACCAACCACTAGAGCTGGCTGCACCCAGCCTGGCCTTGAATGCCTCCAGGGATGGGGCATCCACAACCTCTCTGGGCAACCTGTTCCAGTGCCTCACCACCCTCTGAGTGAGAAACTTTCTCCTAATTTCTAACCTAAATCTTCCCTGTCTTAGTTTAAAACCATTCCCCCTTGTCCTATCACTATCAACACATGTGAACAGGTGTTCCCCCTCCTGTTTATAGGCTCCCTTCAAGTACTGGAAGGCCACAATGAGGCCTCCCTGGTGCCTTCTCTTCTCCAAGCTAAACAAGCCCAGATCACTCAACCTTTCTGCATAGGAGAGGTGCTCCAGACTTCTGATCATCTTGGTGGCCCTCCTCTGGACTCGTTCCAAGAGCTCCGCATCCTTCTTGTGCTGGGGGCCTCAGGCCTTCATACAGTAGTCCAGGCGGGGCCTCACAAGACCAGAGTAGAAGGGGACAATCACCTCCCTCTCCCTGCTGGCCACCCCTTTTTTGATGCAGCATAGGACATAGCTGGCCTTCCAGGCTGCAAGCATGCACTGACGGCTCATGTGTACCTTTTTTGGGGTCCACATCAGGACCCCAAAGTCTTTCTCCACAAGGCTGCTCTCAAGTTCTTCTTTGCTCAGTCTATATAAATACTGGGATTGCCCCAACCCAAGTGCAACACCTTGCACTTGGACTTCTTTTGGCCAAGAAGGCCAACGGCATCCTGGCTTGTATCAGAAACAGTGTGACCAGCAGGGCTAGGGAGGTGATCGTCCCCCTGTACTCGGCTCTGGTGAGGCCGCACCTCGAGTACTGTGTTCAGTTTTGGGCCCCTCGCTACAAGAAGGACATCGAGGTGCTTGAGCGGGTCCAGAGAAGGGCGACGAAGCTGGTGAGGGGTCTGGAGAACAAGTCCTACAAGGAGCGGGTAAGGGAGCTGGGCTTGGTCAGCCTGGAGAAGAGGAGGCTCAGGGGCGACCTTATTGCTCTCTACAGATACCTCAAAGGAGGCTGTAGCGAGGTGGGGGATGGCCTGTTCTCCCACGTGCCTGGTGACAGGACGAGGGGGAATGGGCTTAAGTTGCGCCAGGGGAGTTTTAGGTTAGATGTTAGGAAGAACTTCTTTACTGAAAGGGTTGTTAGGCACTGGAACAGGCTGCCCAGGGAGGTGGTGGAGTCACCATCCCTGGAAGTCTTTAAAAGACGTTTAGATGTAGAGCTTAGGGATATGGTTTAGTGGGGACTGTTAGTGTTACGTCAGAGGTTGGACTCGATGATCTTGAGGTCTCTTCCAACCTAGAAATTCTGTGTGATTCTGTGATTCTTGGACCTCATTAGGTTCTTATGGGACCACTTCTCCAGCCCGTCCAGTTCCCTCTGGATGGCATCCCTTCCCTCTATTGTATCAACTGCACCACTCAGCTTGGTGTCATCTGCAAACTTGCTGAGGGTGCACTCAATTTCGTCGTCACCATGGTAGATGATATCCATCACCCTTCCCTTCTATTTCTAATATTACACTAAGGGAGTGAAGAATTCATCCCTGGGGGGAAAAAAAAAAAAAAAAAAAAAAAACTTTTTAAAAATCATTTCCTCAGAACAGAGAGACAATCTGAAAATCTGAAACCCCACAGGTCAGATAATTTTGAACATTTCAGTCAAATATGTGTTCTGTGAAAGAACAAGCTCACCTTTTGGAATTAAGTGGCCATGGATGCCTGAGTGGAACTAACTAGATGTTAGGTCTATACCAGTATCTCATAATTCTGAACTCTGTTCATCCGCAGAATACAAAAGAACCAAGCGCTTTAGTACAATGAGTAAAATATTTTTTCATTTTTTTAATGAGTTTATAGTTAGAAAAAGAAAAAAAAAAAAGAAGGAAATTGATTCAATTTAATATGAATACACACACAAAAAAATGCTGCTCAGATTAAATTTCTCATTTCACTAAAATATCACAACAGGTTTGTTTCATAGAATCATTAGGATTGGAAAAGACCTCCAGGATCATCTGGTCCAACCATCACCCTACCACCAATGTCACCCACTAAACCATGTCCCTAAGCACCACATCCAAACTTTCCTTATACACCCCCTTGGACAGTGACTCTACCACTTCCCTGAGCAACCCATTCCAACGCCTGACCACTCTTTCTGGGAAGAAATTTCTCCTAATTTCCAACCGGAGTTTATTTGTTCTAATTTCATTTTACCTACAGTTATTTCTGATATTCCAAGCACCTCAAGTGGAATGAAAGTTCTGCTTTTGAATATGGGGTGAATCTGGTAATTCTCACAAAGCTGCATTACAACTTTTTAGACCACTTATTTGAACAGCCACCTAGCCACTTATATTAAAAAACAAACAAACAAACAAAAAAAAAAAAAACACAGAGTAAAAAGACTTGTTTTTTAATCAGTTTTATTCATAGATGCATAATAATTTTGTTCTTAATTAAATTATTTCAGAGAAGCTCACCCCTCCATTAAATGTCACTGTGAACTGTACAGGACTTTCTCATAGTTGTGAAATTAAGTGGCAACCACCTCGTACAAGTCATGTGAAAAAAGACACTTGTTTCAAATATCAAGTTGTCATAGAAAAGAAGGTAAGAAGAATTGATTATAACACTTAACTCTGTTTGCCTGCTTGTATTTCCACACACACTACCATACAACTGATCCCCTGTTCTTCTGTTTGAGTGACCACTCCATTTTTATACAAGGTATCCTTGCACAGGTATAGAAGTGCTATCAGACCATGCTACATTAAAGAAACTGGTCAAGGATCCCCACACTGAGGGTGAATACACAGAGCATAATCTTCCTCGCCATTACTATTATTACCTCCTTCACCTTCCCCCCCCCCCCCAGAAAAAAAAAAAAAAAAAAAAAAAAAAGACCCTAGCTTGGCCTTCTTGGTTTATGGAAGTTGGCTGACATGAACATAATTCTGCAAAAGGATGTAGTTGGCCAATAAAGTGAATTACATAGTGAATTCAATGTGTAACTGGAATTCTTGGATTGTTGCAAGGGCTCAAAATTGCCAAAATTTTTAACTTTAAATGTAGCTAGCTGGTTTAAAGATCAGAAGGGTATGATGTTCCTCATTTGCAGAGCACTAGAGGAAAAAAAGTGAGCAATGCGAAGTAGAAATGTAGATGGTTTAAATAGATAATGCTAACACCAACATTTAACATGCTCATCTTATAGCTTGTGCCACATTCTCCCTCGTGGTTTTGTTTTTGTTGTTGTTGTTTTGTTTTGTTTTGTTTCTTGTATGTTTCCTGTTTTACTGTTAACTGGAATTCTGTAATTCTTTTGTATGCAGCTTTTGTGTAAACAAGCATCCTCCCAGATCCAACTGTCTACTTAGATGACCTCAATGTCTGTACCTTATCTGATTCTGAGGTTTAGCTAAAGTAGGTCTGCATCTTATATACAGTTGTGAATTTCACTTCAGCTGTCACAATCAGATATAAATGGGCAGAAATACACATCAGTTCATTGTGGGTTGTGGGAGGGCTTGGGTTTGTTTGTTGTTTTTTTATTATTTTTTTTTTCAAGTTCAGTGTCTTTTTTTTAACTTAAAGTGGAAAGAACCATCCATGTCTTAATAAAATATGTATACATATATATTGTACATGTTATTAGAACAGAATAACCAGGTTGTCCAGATCTTACCTATATATGGTTGTTACTATGCATTTTAATAATTGCAAGTATTTTGATGATATGGGTGAATACACACGGTAGTATCCATCAAAAATACTGCTTGAAATATTTGTAGAAACAGTTGAACTCATGGTTCCAACAGTAAAAAAAAAAAAAAAAAAAAAAAAAAATCAAAAGGAAGACATAACAACTAATTAAAAGATTAACAGTGTAAAAGTTACATAGACAAAAATTTTGATGAAGAAAGCATTGCCCCAGTTTGTTAGTATTTTTAAAGATACTCTTATGTACAACTGAAACACAGACTTTTCATTTGTGGGCAACCTGAGCCTTTTGTTGTTGTTGTTTAGTTCTTTGATTCACAGTTCTGCAATTAAAATTAAAGTGTACATTATTTTAGACCATTAGTGGTAAGGAAAAATGTTTCAGTGGAAGAACTGTTTAACTTCATGGTCTATAAAAGAAGGCATATGAAGCACGTGGGTTTTGTTGTTGTTGTTTTCTGAAAATCAAACATTCATAAGGCGAGACACCTTATTACAAAGAAACAAAAGGAACAATCATAAACATTCAAGTTCTCTGTTGTTGCTAGGTTGATCCTGAGAAAGGCATCAAAGACACATCCAAAATGGCAAGTCTTTATTATCCTATTAATCTAACATTTATGCTGTTTTTATGCTATGTTTATATAACAATATCCTCCAGTCAAATTGCCTTGGTTTCAGTATACTGTGTATGCTTCTTATTGACAAGTTTCCTCAACATAGTTTTAAACTGTTGTTTATAAAATATATTCCCACATATATGAAACTTTATATTATTTCTTTGCAAGTCACAAAATCTTCCATTTTACAGTTCATTGTACTTCCTAGCAAACTCATACTTGTGTATAAATATGGATCATAATTCCACATTTCTGTTGAAGATTAAAAAAAAAATAATGAAGAAAAGGAGAACTATGGAGATTTGTACTTTATTAATGGTCTCTGGGAGAGGTCGAGATGAAGGATGCAGGAAAATATCAACTGAAAGATTAAATCAGTATAAAGGAGGAAGAAGAAAAAAAAAAAAAAACACACAGTTTTCAAGAAAGTTCAGTACTCTTCTGAGAAGCATTTCCATATATGTCAAATGTTTCACTTCTATGTAATCTGATTGTTAAACTTTACTTCAGTTTTGAAAACAATTATGGGAAAGGGAATGCCAATTCTTCCGAGAAGTTCCTGCTAAAAGACTTACAGATTGAAAATACACTATTGTTTTGTTTTGTTTTTTTTCCAAAATTTTGCTCTTTAGAAGAGGTTAAATGCTGCAAATTTCATCCTCCCAGCACCACTGACAAAGATATTCATACAAAAGGAATTAAAATGGAACAAACTAATTTCTTAAGGGATGATTTTCTATTTGTTATTTCACTCATCTGTCCATAGATATATGTGTAAAATTTGTAAGTGTCTACATCATTAAATGAAGCAGACACATTGTTATCTAGCAAAGAAAAAGCTCTCAGTCTAGTTTTCTGTTTAGGAAACAAACATCACTGGAAACTCCTACATATTTGACAGCTTTAGTGCAGAAAGAAGATACAGCATCAAAATCAGAGCTACTGACAATGGTTGCTTAGTGAGCAAAAACTGGGGGGAGTGGAGTACACCTGTAGAGTTTGGTAAGAATGAAAATCATTTTCTTGACCTATTTTTTTTCTCAGATATTACTTGTCTGCCTCACTTCTTACTTCAAAGATAGAAATATTTTTATATTTGCAAATTTCTTCAATTTGCTAGGATGAAAGGAGCAAAGAACTGGAACATCTCTTAATATAAGGGAGGTTTCCAACCATTCTGTTGTGACAGTTAATTCTTCTTGCAAGAAGACGGTGAATAAAGCACATTTTTTCAGGTCTTCATTGTTAGCTGTTTTCCTTCTTCCATTTCTACTTTTGTCTTCATAAACTTCTTATTTCCCTGTTGCTCCCTGCCACCTTGAATTTTGAAGTACTCTGTAGGACTCAAAACCTCACAAAATGAGTTTCTGAGGGTTGAGGCTTGGTAGTCTCAAGTTACTGGATACGGCCCACATACTGTCTGCCATCCTACTCATTCACATGTTACAAGATCATGAGGAGCTAGGCTAAGGAAGTAGTGACTTCATAATGGTGTTTCACATAGTTGAACAATCTTTCTTATTCTGTGATACTAAACAACATTTTGATGACTACATGTCTTTCAGGAGGAGAACAACTTATGTCTACTTCATCATATCTGCTACTTCTGGTATCAGGACTGGCAGCAAGTGTCGTATTTTTTCTCTGTGCAGTGTAAGCTTTGTTTCTTGTGCATTTTTTTTTATTCTGTACCTGAAATAACTCCTCTTTCTCCAATAGAAATGTTCTGGTGTCTTTTAAGGAGGAGGGAGGGGGAAAAAACTGACACTGAATTGTTGCAGGAGTCATGACACCATACATGTAGACATTCCTCAAGTGGGCTCTACATTCCTGATTTCCAACCCTTTTACTTGCTTGATCAATATTGCACAACTCCTTTCAAGACAAGGTCTTATATCAGTTCTCCTTTCCTACTTTCAGATACTGCAATGTAGAGGTGTGGCATGTAAAATTTCCTTGTTTTAAAAATATTTCTCTTTAAGAGGATGAAAAAACTTCCTATGATTTATTAAAAATTCATAAAAGAGATTATTATAATCCAAATTCTGAACAATGAACTGATGCCATTGTTTTAAATCCACATAATTTTTAGTTAATCTTTCATTACTTTTGTCTTGGAGGAAGAAAATAATAACTCAGGAGTATAATAAAATTATAGTACATTTTGATGTTTGCATACTGAGTCTTTTCTTCACCACCCCTTTTTGTCACTGTAGAAATATTTATTTGAAAACAGTACCTGCTAGAGTACTACAGCCAAAAGACCCGTTCCATGAGATCGCTCCAATGAATTTCCAGGTATATTTTCCTTCCATTTGTCCAAAATTTGTTGTAAATGAGGATCCATTGCAGTTTCAAAGGTATGACCTAAGTGACAGAGAAATGTGCATAAGCAAAGAATTTTTTTCTTTTTTTTTCTTTTTTTTTTTTTTCCTTCTGTTGGTGTACTGAAAGAGGAATTCCATATGAAAATAATTCTTCTGGTTTTCCTTTTCCATTCTAAGATATTTGTGATATGACCACCTGGAGCATTTGACAAATAAATAATTTCACCCACCTTTCCTTATAAACCATATGCTATCACTAGGAGTGCTGAGCCTAAGCTCAGGACAATAATAATGCAAATCTAGGCTGCTGCTAAGTTATAGGGTTAGAATGGACAGAGAAATCTACTTCTGGTAAAAAATACTTGTGTAATAGCAGATGCTGAGACCATGTTAGTATTTGGCAACACTGCTTAAGACGGGAAATTTTTGAGGTTATGGTAAGAAAGCGTAGTAGAGAGCTAAGAGATTCTAGCTTACACAGAGTGCTTGAGAGACTCATGAGAGCAAGGAACAGATTGCAAGTAACAAAGGGGAACTGACAGTCTGGAGAGCATTGTGCAAAACTTGCTGCAATTCAGAAAGTATTTGAGTTGGCTACAGACAGGCCTTGAAGCAAGAACATGTCCACAAGGAAACACTGGAAGCCTCTGTTAATCCTTTTAATTTCAGTTAGAATCATAGAATCATAGAATATCCTGAGTTGGAAGGGACCCTTAAGGATCATCAAGTCCAACTCTTGACACCGCACAGGTCTACCCAAAAGTTCAGACCATGTGACTAAGTGCACAGTCCAATCTCTTCTTAAATTCAGTCAGGCTCGGTGCAGTGACCACTTCCCTGGGGAGCCTGTTCCAGTGTGCAACCACCCTCTCTGTGAAGAACCCCCTCCTGATGTCAAGCCTAAACTTCCCCTGCCTCAGCTTAACCCCGTTCCCGCGGGTCCTGTCGCTGGTGTTAATGGAGAAAAGGTCTCCTGCCTCTCGACACCCCCTTACGAGGAAGTTGTAGACTGCGATGAGGTCTCCCCTCAGCCTCCTCTTCTCCAGGCTGAACAGGCCCAGTGCCCTCAGCCGTTCCTCGTACGTCTTCCCCTCCAGGCCTTTCACCATCTTCGTAGCCCTCCTCTGGACACTCTCCAACAGTTTCATGTCCTTTTTATACTGTGCTGCCCAGAACTGCACACAGTACTCGAGGTGAGGCCGCACCAGCGCAGAGTAGAGCGGGACAATCACCTCCCTTGACCTACTAGCGATGCCGTGCTTGATGCACCCCAGGACACGGTTGGCCCTCCTGGCTGCCAGGGCACACTGCCGGCTCATATTCAACTTGCTGTCTACCACGACCCCCAGATCCCTCTCTTCTAGGCTGCTCTCCAGCGTCTCATCGCACAGTCTGTACGTGCAGCCAGGGTTTCCCCGTCCCAGGTGCAGGACCCGGCACTTGCTCTTACTGAACTTCATGCGGTTGGCGATCGCCCAGCTCTCCAACCTATCCAGATCCCTCTGCAAGGCCTTTCCACCCTCAACAGAGTCCACAACTCCTCCAAGTTTGGTGTCATCAGCAAACTTGCTCAAAATACCTTCTATTCCTACATCCAGATCGTTTATAAAAATATTGAAAAGTACCGAAATATTGAACAGTTCCTTAGTCACATGAACTTTCCAATGTTAAAAAAGATTAGATCTCTGGCTTTTCAGTGGAATAACCCTAAGCACCAGTACACGCTGGGGGGTCACCTGCTGCAGTGCAGCTCTGCAGAGAGAGACCTGAGAGTCCTGGTGGACAGCAGGTTGTTGCGAGTGCAACATGCCCTCGTGGTCAAGAAGGCCAACGGTACCCTGGGGTGCATTTTGAAGAGTGCTGCCAGCAGGTCAAGGGAGGTGATCCTCCCCCTCTACTCAGCCCTGGTGAGGCCACGACTGGATTACTGTGTCCAGCTCTGGGCTCCCCAGTACCAGAGAGACATAGAACTACTGGAGCGAGTCCAGAGGAGGGCTACTAAAATGATTAGATGGCTCGAGCACCTGTCGCATGATGACAAGATGAGAGAACTGGGCCTGTTTAGCCCAGGAAAGAGAAGACTGAGGGGAGACCTCATAAATGTGTATAAATATCTGAGGGGAGGGTGTCAAGAGGATGGAGCCAATCTCTTTTCAGTTGTGCCCAGCAACAGGACAAGAGGCAACAGGCACAAACTGAAGCACAGGAGGTTCCAGCTAAGTACAAGAGGGCACTTCTGTACTGTGAGGGTGACAGAGGACTGGCACAGGCTGCCCAGAGAGGTTGTGGGGTCTTCCTCTCTGGAGCTATTCAAAACCCACCTGGATGCAACGTGCTCTAGGTGATCCTGCTCGGCATGGGGGTAGGATTAGATGGTCTTCAGGCCAACTTTGGCCATTCTGGGATTCTGGGATTCTGTGAGATGTCCTTTGGTCCTCTTTGGGGAGCTCATCATGAAGGGAATATCTAGACACTACTACTTCAGTCCTCTCACTGACAAAGTCCTACAACAGCTTCTGTATAATAAATAACTACCACTTAAATAGTAGGAGGTTCAAAATTGTAACCTAGTGACTAATCTAATGCATGAAATACTAATGAAATGGTTTTTTTTTCTTTTAATAGACAGAACATGAGAATCAATTAATAAAGCATGAAACTGAAGAAATAACTGTTATTGAAGAAGTGGCATAATGGCATGCAAGTGAAGAGAGTCGGATTGTTTTTGTTTTTGTTTTTGTTTTCACATGAACAATTATGTATCTTGTTGGCAATAATTTATAGGTTTTTCATATCGTCCTTCTTGTAAGCAGAGATAACATCATTGCCTGTAGAGGCAGCTCCTCAGGAACCTGTCTTTGAAAAACTCCTTGTATTTGCTTGCATTTTCAAAAAATATTTTCAGTTGTATGATGATGATTTCTTCCTTTTTCTTATGAAGACCATTTTTGCAGTGTTTCGGCAAAAATATTTCAGTAGTGCTGTGGAAGTTATTATACTAATTTTCAATCTAATCCAAAAGAATAAAATAGGAGCAACCACATTTAAGGGTTTTATTCAGAGCCTTCAGTGGTCCACTGCCTAGGAAACAGCTTGATCAAGGCTGTAATCAGGAGTAAAAATTTATCATCTCTATGAAAACCCACTGAAAATAGGCCAAGATTAAACATCTCAAAAATGCTCACTTGTCCACAGAAAATGAATATTGTTAAAGATTTCAGGAGACAATTTTCTCATAAACCCATTTATTGTCTCCAAACTATGTTGCTAAGTCCTTCAGCACAATATCACCTAGGGGCTGACCCTCACTGTTTACAAACCCAAAGGTTTCCTCCCACCTCTCATCACTTCTTATTTGTGGTAAATAAAAGTATAACTTGAATTGTGAATACTAACAGGTATCAGATAGCTGGGAAGGGGAGGAGGGATGGTGTACAATGTCAGAAATTAAACGTTTGAACTTTCAACCAGAAGCCTGACACTTGCAAGCTGAAGTACAGGCTGGCTGTTTTTATAACACCTGGACAAAACAGAAGTAACACATCCTGAACCTCTAACTAGTAAGCAGGTATGAGACACAACCTTAGTATGGAAAGCTAATCATGCATTCCACTTTAGCATGTGGATCATTTCAGTTGGGGAAACCAAGGGTTAGAGGTCATTTATAACCATGGGGTGGCCAGTGTCCCATCTCTTATTTTCCCCATGCCTGTACACTTCATTACCATAGCCTGTGTCTCCACTTCTAAAGGCCTCTGCTGTCATACAAGGATACCCTTCATCAGTGGTGGTACCTTGGTGGTATCACACAAAGATAAAAGTAAACCTAAATCTGGGCTGCTGGCAGGACACTTCCATAGAAGTCTCTAACTTACTGCCAGTCTCCAAACTAAGTTGTGAGAGACAGACAGACAGACCTCTGGATCTGAGACCCCATCCTGCCCTGAGCAAGCTGAAGTTGACTCTCATGTCATCCAATGTATATATTACACTGTTTGCCTTTCTGCTTTCTCTCAGGATTTTAAAGTCCATCACATCATAGTCCTTGCATTTAAGACTGCCCTTGACTCACATCCTTGACCAGTTTTTGTTTAATGAGTTGCAGATCCAGTTCAGAAGATCCTGTAGTTTGCTTGTCTAGCATGTGTATCTAAATATTGTTTCTGGTGATGATTTCTATAATTCTCCTGTTTTACATGCATCCTGACACACTGCCCTTCCAGCAGGTCTCAGGATGGTTAAAAACATCTTAGGCAGCTGAAATCCCATCCTGGCAGATAAAGTTCACTCAGGGTGACAAAATTCCACTAGTCCACAAGAAGTCCTCTTTGAAAACAATTTTTTTCTGATTTTGTGTTTCTAAACAAGCTTTTATTAACAATTTCTTTCAACTACCTTTAAAAACAGAAACAGAGAAGGAGCCTAATCTTAAACTATCACTTCCTAACAATAAAAGCTTCTGCATCAAAAGTGTTCAACTAAAGGCAAAGTTTATTTTAATTTAAGGGAAATGAAACAGATAAGGCCTACCAGATCCTCTCCATCCTGTTTCACTCACATTCAATCATGGCTATTGGTGAACTTCTTGCATCCACACTGCTTTCACTAGGAAAGCTGATGAGGCTACAAAGCCACTCAACAACCTGGAATTCACTGGAATTCACTTCTAGCATCCTGATGAGAACACAAGAAATCTCTCCATGACACAATGGAGGAGGGAGTAGGGGTGGGGTTAAGGTATCCCTTTCCCATCCCTGAGCAAAGGCCCATACAGTGATCACTACAAAAGGATGGTCAGGTTGTGTAACCTTCTATTCAAGTGGTTTGAATATTCACATTCACACACATCAAAGCCCTGCATTCTGGTCTCCTGTTGCTGTTCCTCTGTTCTGTGGAAAACATCACCTCCTGAAAAACAGAGAATCTTTGGTGCAAGGACCAAAAACAGGGTATTTGTAATGTTGCAGTCTATACAAGTCATAATACATCAGCAGTACAAAATGTCTAGGCAGTTCATGTGAGTACCCTTATTGCTGTTGGATCAATGAATTATTCTTTGAGCTTTAGTGACTTTTAGGAAAGGTTATTTTTAATTTTGTTTCTGCAGTGACTTTACTCCTTGTAAAGTTCAAAGATGGGAATCAATCTCAGTATCTCTGCCCAGTTTTCCTCTGGAAATAGCCTATTGTTTTTCCTCTCCTGGGTTATAATGAGACAGCTCAGTGCTAGTTCCCTAGCCTCCAGAAGATAACAGGCTTTGATAATATCATCAACTGCACTGGCCTTGCTTGGAGATTTTTGTTTTGTTTTGTTTTTTGTTTACATTTTTTAAAGCCTCAGGTGAGGATTTGCCCTAAATATAGTTAAACAAAGAAATCCCCTGGGTAGAAGAGTTCCTTTGTGGTGGTTACAACACTGTCTTTGTGGGCTGCTTGGATTGTTCTCCTGTAGTGTTTTCTTTTTCTTTTTTTTTTATTTTTAAAAAAGTATCCAAACCCCAAAACCTCAAAACCCAGACTTCCTCAATGTGTTACGCAGATCCACAATCTGAGAGAGTGCCAGAGAGCATGCCACTCCTCTGCTGTTTGCTACAGGCTTGAAAGCTCTTCAGAGTGGGAGCAGGAAGATCTGTCTGGGATGCACAAGTGACCATGTGGAGTTACAGTCCCCTCACAGCAAAAGTTGACATTAAACACCATCCTTAAAGTGGTGCAGAATCAACAAATGCAATTTTGATAGAATTGATCCTTTCTCCTCTCCAGCCCAATCTCTGGGCTCAACTCAACTCCTTCCCGTCTTTGCTCCTGAAGTATGAGGTGCCTGGAGATGAGCAGAGCTCCTATTTTGGAGGTGTCTGCTGCAGGAATGGGTGGGAGACAGCTTAGCACTCTGGGACCTATATTGTTGGAGGAGGGAGAAAAAGGGAAGTAAAAGGCTGGGAGAAAGGAGAGTGAAAGGCACATAAACTCTGTCTTCCTTCAATTTCCTGAACCCCATTTGATTCTCCCAGAAATTTCATATGGCTTTAATTTTATTAGCCCAGACACTTTGCCCCCTTCCTTCTCTATAAAATGTAATCACTATTAAAGTCTGTTACCACCATTAAAAAGAGTGATTTTCTTCCAAAGATGAGGACACAATAGAGTGTATTTTGCTTGTATGTTTGTTTTAAATTCTTTGTAGTCGGAAGTCCTTTCTTCTACCTCTACAGCTCAGTAAGTGTTCAAAAGATATCTGCATGGACAAGCACGGAATTTCTTTTATCTGGAATTGCAGTGAATCTTCAGATGACTTTTTCCTCTGAATGACCACACTGGGTTCAGACCTGAAGTCTGAACTTTCATTTTTTTCAACAGGAAAAGTTATTCTCAACAGAAAGAGCTTCTTCTATAACTAAATCTGTGCTTTTTTTTTTTTTTTTTTTTTTGACAGAAAAAAAACAAACCACCTATTCCTATTTGCTCATCCTTCCTGTTCACAGTGTTTGTTTGTTTCATAACTATGCTTCAGAAAAACTTTGCCACATTTTTATTCTCTCCTGAAATACAGAGAAAGTGCACTCCCAAGGGACTCATGAATGCATCCTTATAAAAGCACCATTCCCTTAAACCTTTCCATTTGAAACCATGAAAGACTAAGCCAGGCTTTCTCGATTCCCTTATGATTACTGTTTCTAGGGATGACTGGAGGGTTTTTTTAAGTTCTCAGTGCTCAAGGTGAGTTGTTCATCTTCTAAATGAATACTGAGTTACTGATGGACATGATCAAATGCATGAACTCAACGACAAGGTGTCACTTAATACATTACTTTCCAGTCCAGTCTTGTTCTACACTTCTAATACATCATGTGAGCATAAGTGGAGATGGTGTGATTTTCATTTCTTTAGAAAATACTTTTGTAGTCAAAAAGCTGATAATAAGGAGACTTACTGTGCCACACCGTCTCTCTTTTTGAATTGCAGAGAAGAAAGCAGGTCAGAAATCCATTTGGGGGTGATGGTTGGTCTTAGTGACAACTCAGTATCATTGATGTTTACAAGCAGCGTAAGAGCATGAAGCTGGAAAACAACAGCACACTTACAGCTCATCAGTGATCAGTCTCACACTGCAGCAGGAATCTAGGCAGTGGAAATACTCATGAGCCCACTGCATTATCTTCAGCTTTTTCCTTTGGAAATAACTGTATCATAGCTATATATGACTAGCTGATAATACAAACTAATACTGATATGATTATATCTTTACATATGTCAATAAAGAAGTAGCAGGACAGGAACTGGGGATTTTGACAGAGAATGGTGACTCCTGGAGCAGCCTGGTAGGGTGCTGGGCAGCAGCCCTTTTTTTTTTTCAAATATAATAGGCAAGAAACAGGAGTGGTAAAGGAGCATATAGACAGACTCCTATTAGATTTTAACCACAGTAGAATGCATCTGCCTGTTCTTAAGAAGAAAATATTGTCAATGTTTGGGCTAGGATAGAATTACTTTTCTTTGTAGAGGCTCACTGATGCTGTGTGTTGGATTTTTATTAAAGTAGTGGTGATAGCACATTGATGTTTTAGTTGTTTCTGAGCAGTGCTTATGCTGCCCTGTCAGCAAAGAGGCTGGGGGTGCTCAAGAAGCTGTGAGGGGACAGAACCAGGTCAACTGACTTCAACTGACAAAAGGGTTATCCCACCCCATATGACGTTGTGCTCAACAATAAAAACTGGGGGACAAAAAAGGAGGATGTGGTGATGTTTGGAGTAATAGCATTTGTCTTCTCAAGTAACCGTTGCATGTGATACACTGATACGCCCTGCTTTCCTGGAAATGGCTGAACATCTGCCTGCAGTGAGAGGTAGTGAATGAATCCCTTGTTTTGTTTCGCTTGTGTATGCAGCTTTTGCTTTAACTAGTGAACTGTCTTTATCTCAACCCATGAATTCTCACATTTTTTTACCTTTCCAATTCTCTCCTTCATTCCACCTGGAGAGAGTGAGCGAACTGTGTGGTGCTGAGCTGCCTACCAGGGTTAAACCACAATACACATCTAACTGTTTGAAAAAAAAATATATATATATATATTTTTTCTGATGATGTTTCATTTTCAATAAGTGGTGAAATTAGATTACTTAATGTGCACCACAAAGCTCCTTATTTACCACAGAATCACAGAATTTCTAGGTTGGAAGAGACCTCAAGATCATCGAGTCCAACCTCTGACCTAGCGCTAACAGTCCCCACTAAACCATATCCCTAAGCTCTACATCTAAACATCATTAAGTAAAGGAGCTCCCTATCCTCAAAGGAAAGGGGGAGAAAATACAATGAAAAGGGCTCAGGGGTTGAGATAAAAACAGGGAGATCAATCAACAATTATCATCACAGGAAAAACAGACTCAGCATAGGGAGAACAGATAAATTTATTGCACATTACTAACAAGCTAGAGAAGTGAGAAACAAAGAACAAACAAAAACCACTTTCCTTCCCTTCATCCACCCTCTCCTACTTCCTCTTCCTGAGTTGTGTAAGGGAACAGGGAACGGGGGCTGTAGTTACGCTTCATCTCTGCACTCCTTCATGGTCACTCCCTGCCCCTGATCCCCATGGGGTCCCTCCCACGGGATGCCAAACTTCCCAAATTGAGCCTGCGGGGGGCTGCTCAAAGGCAGCAGCTCTTCAAGAACTGCTCCCACACAGCTCCGTCCCATGGGGTCCATCCCCCGGGAGCAAACTGCTCCAGCACGGGTCCCCCATGGCTGGGCAGCAGCTCCCCCCAGACCCCTGCTCCTGCGTGGGCTCCTCTCCATGGGCTGCAGCTCCGGCCCGGGGCCTGCTCCTGCGGGGGCTCTCCATGAGCCGCAGCCTCCTCCAGGCCACATCCACCTGCTCCACCGGGGGCTCCTCCACCCATGGGGGGGCTGCAGCGTGGAGATCTGCTCCATGTGGGACCCATGGGCTGCAGGGGGACAGCCTGCTCCACCAGGGGCCTCTCCACAGGCCACAGCGGGTCTACTGCTGCTGCCTGCCTGGAGCACCTTCTGCCCTCCTGCTGCACTGACCTGTGGGTCTGCAGGGCTGGTTCTCACTCCTTGTTCTTCCAGCTGCTGTTGTACAGCATTTTTTTTTACCCCTTTCTTAAGTATGGTCTCACAGAGGTGCAAAACAACATCTCTTATTGGCTCAGCTCTGGGCAGCAGTGGGTCAGCAGAAGTCAGGAGTCAGCAGAAACTGGCCTTTATCTAACATGGGGCAGCCTCTGGATTCTTCTCACAGAGGCTATCCCATGTAGTCCCCTGCTACCAAAATGTTGCCACACAAGCCCACTACAAAGAGCAAGACATATATATCTGTAAAAGAAATTTGTTATGTACTTATTGGATTCCCTAGCACAAATGGACTCAATACAACAGAAAATTTAACAAGCTAGCTGCTTGCTTGAGTTTAATGAAATTGTGACTTTTACAGTTGCATTAATTTGGTAAGAATCAGGAAGGAAGTGATGAACATTCTATCTTGCAACACTTCCGATGGTAGGACTGTTCTCTAAAACACAAGTAACAAGTGAGACAGCCCTATTTGTAACTGTACAACCATTTCAACTGCAAGTCTTTCCATCTTCTCTGAGCCTCGAGGCTATGATACAAAAATAAGTGAGACAAAGAAGTTTTGAAATACAAGGTAGGTTCGTCTTATCTTTGTGTGTTATGGTTTTTTGTTTGTTTGTTTGTTGCTTGTTTGTTTGTTTGTTTGTTTTTGTTTGTTTGTTTTCTTTCTTGTAGTGGTATTTGGTAAGGCTCTAGGAGAGATACTGGAAGCCCAGGGCTGGAGGGATAATATCCCAGGCAAAATCTTAAAAGCTGCCAAAGAAATATGCGGAGCTAAGTTGAATGAAGTTTTTTTGCAAGGACCTACTGCCTGCTAAGAAAGTTCCCAGCCATATGGTTTATGCTCTCTCTAGTTTTGGCACTGAATTTGTAGTAAAAGTAGATATTCCTACTGAATTCACTTTTATGCACGTACTCAAAAATATCCTTGAAAGTACATAAACTATTCCGAGGCAACATAAGCACCAAACTTACTGATCAATGGGAAATGAGAGCTGACTGATATTGAAAATGGCTTTATGTCAAAGTGGAGACCAGTGATGAATAGTGTCCCTCAGGGGTCTGTCCTGGGACCGGTACTGTTTAATATCTTTACCAGTGACATAGACAGTGGGATCAAGTGCACCCTCAGCAAGTTTGCAGATGACACCAAGCTGAGTGGTATAGCTGATACAACAGAAGGAAGTGATGCCATCCAAAGGGACATGGAGAAGCTTAAGATTTGGGCCCATGTGAACCTCATGAGGTTCAACAAGTCAAAGTGCAAGGTGCTGCACCTGCGTCATGCCAGTTCCAGACATGAAGTCAGACTGGGAAAAGAACTCATTGAGAGCAGCCCTGCAGAGAAGGACTTGGGCATGCTGGTGGACAAAAAGCAAAACAGGAGCCAGCAGTGCACACTTGCAGCCCAGAAGGCCAACTGCATCCTGGCCTGCATCAACAGGGGAGTGGCTGGCAGGGCGAGGGAGGTGACTGTCCCCCTCTGCTCTGCCCTTGTGAGGCCCCACTTGGGGTACTGTGTCTGTGGGCCCAATCACAAGAAGGATGTTGATCTGCTTGAGCAGGTCCAGAGGAGGACCACAAAGATGTTCAGAGGGCTGGAGCACCTCTCCTATGAAGACAGGCTGAGAGAGCTGGGGATGTTCAGCCTACAGAAGAGAAGGCTCCGGGGTGACCTCACTGCAACCTTTCAGTACTTAGAAGGGACTTATAAAAAAGATGGAGAGCGACTCTGCTCAATCAGATAATGGCAAGACAAGGGGAAATGGTTTTTAACTAAAAGAGGGGAGATTTAGATTAGAGATTAGGAGGAAGTTATTCACTCAGAGAGTGATGAGGCACTGGCACAGGTTGCCCAGGGAAGCTGTGGATGCCCCATCCCTGGAGGTGTTCACAACCATGTTTGATGGGGCCCTGAGCAACCTGATCTAGTCGGTGGTATCCCTGCCCATGGCAGGAGAGTTGGCACTAGATGATATCTGAGGTCCCTTCTAACCCAAGCCATTCTATGATTCTATGATACTGCTGTGACTGATTTTGATATGCAGCTGATTTTGTTTGCAGATGTTTACTCACATGCTTTAGGTCCACTCATCCTAACCTTTCTATGCACCAGACAGGTGATCTTTAGGCCTTAAGACAGCAGTCATAAGTGTATGCATTTCTAGAGTGATTCCCAAATAAACAGCTTTATAAATCATCGCACAAGTTGCTTTTTTGCAGAAAAGAACAATTTCATTAACTTTGTTACAATTTATTTGGATGTTTCTCTGACTGTTTGAGAGGTCTATTGAATCTTTTCTTGGTCAGTAATTGAGAGATGGGCAGATGGTGTGGAAGCAGGCAGCATGAGCAGATCAGACCAGACAAATTCAGGGGACAGTGATTCACTCTGGTGTCTTTCACCTTGGGCAAGTTCTGCTGCTTTCTGTCTCCAAGGAAGAAGAGATGCTTGCTTGTCTTGGACTCATCTTCATGACCCAGTGGCTGCTTCTGGTCGCCCAGATGTATATTGACTGGCAATGCACAGATTGTGAGTAGAACACTTCCATGCAGACATCCTCCCAGACGAGGTGTAGCATGCTTCTCTTTACAGGTAGTTGTCTTCCAGTTACCTTTTGTCTTAGACCTGATAGGTAGTAGCCTTTGCACTCCAAAAAAATAGGTAGCATCAATCCTGCACCTTACTGATCCTATTATGTGATATTTTCAGTGGAGATGCCAGAGCCACCTATCAGAAATTTGACACTGAATCCTTGGAAAATGGAACTGAGTTGGATAAGCAGTACAAATTTCACCGAGTACAAGTGTTCTGTGGCAGCAGACAATGAAAAGGCCATTATAAAGGTAAATTTTCTATATAAAGTTTTAACAGAAATAAATCATTACACTTTGTTCTTTCTCTTTCATATTTTTAAGTAATTGAAAAAGGTATTCTTGGTTAGAAAAAGATAGTCTCTGTTTTAGCATTTTTTTTCTAGTTTTTATTAAGGCCCATCTTTGTACTGAGATATGTCTGCCCTCTCTGGCCATTCTTGTGAAATTCTTGCCTTGAGATCATTCTTGGGATATCAGAACCTTGATGAGACTTAAGTGTAAGATTTCCTCTTTCCTGGTTTCAGAGGAACTTCAGTGAGAGGCATCTCATGCTGTACAGATGCTGTATTTAAAGTATGGAGGAGAAACTGAGTTAGATACATGTGTCCTGACTGACTTACCTAAAAATAAGGCATTGGAAATGTAGTGATATACCTGCTCGGGACTGACTGATGTTACACAGAAGCCTGTGAAGGGATAATATTTCTGGAATGGCTCGTGGGAGCTAAGCAGGTTGTCTGGGGTATTTCAAATGCAGTAGGCACCTTTGTATAGGCCAACAGAGCCAAGACCTTAAAAAACGTGTGCCTGAGCAGCCAGCAGCTCTGTAGCTAGACATTCTTGGAAGGCATGCACTCTGGATCACTCTGCAAGTCAGCATGTTCCAGATGCTCATCTTAGCCTGATGCAATTATTAACCTATATAAATAGATAAAAAGGAGAAATACACTGGATTTTTAAACTATAGATCTAACCTTTTGATAACAGGAGGCATGGAACTCAAATCTTGTGTGAATGGATTACTTGAGAAGTGTTCTGACGTTATAGGAAGGTAACTTCTGCTTCTGATTTAGTCTGTTTTCAGAAGTTCTCATGCAGAGAAGATTGCAAGCTAAACCTTTCCCTATTTGGTAATTACTATGCATGTTAACCAGAATAGTTTCTCTTTTACCAGCCTCTGCAAACTGCACAGGTACATTAAAGCAAGTCATGAAGTTGTTCCCTTGCACTTATTTTTTCTTGAATACGTGTATTATTCCAGCCTTCACTAAGCTCTCTTCCTCTAGATCCCAAAGTTGCATTAATGTTGAAGTCTATCTGGCCAATATTTCTTGTGATAGAGTAGGTTATCTCTAAATCTCTAGATTATCTCTATCTCTATCTCTATCTCTATCTCTATCTCTATCTCTATCTCTATCTCTATCTCTATCTCTATCTCTATCTCTATCTCGAGTATGTTATCTTTAAAATGAAGTTGTTTCAGAAAGAGGAACTGTAGCAGAAGCCACTGTTTTTGATGCTGTATTTTGCACTAATAGAGAGTAAGCATGTTATGCTACACAAGTATGTCAATAAGTCAAATACATGCTTACTGGTTCTGCAGGCAGTTCCTAGAAAAGTCTGGCTTTGGGGAACTCTTTTAATACTCCATGCAGTTATATCACCAGTATTGCTAATCATAGATCAGAATAGGGTTATATCACCCTTATTTCAACTATCAAAGCATGGAAATTGTAGTATTTTAAGCTCTGACAGGTGTGACTAGAGAGGTACAGGCCCTGCCTGAAGACAGTGTATCTCATACATCTCAGATGCTAACATCTGTGTCCTCCTTCACTGCTGCACAGACAAGGCAGCTATATGACTTGTTGAAAATGTCTGCTGGTACTCAGAAAGGTAATGTTACTGGAGATGAACCTCAAGCCATCTCCTTATGCAGGCACACATTCGTGGGGTATCTCCCTTTGTCACTGAAAGGAGAGTAAAGCACATTGAAGTCATCTTTTGATTCTTATGAAGGAGCATACACTCCATTTTGAGGAGGTACAATAGATTTGTTGGAAAGAGGGGAGGAACTTCTATTCCTGGCACTGTTCGGTCATGAGATTTTCTGGAGGGAAGCGCCAGTGTCTTCACCTTGCACTGTTAAAGGTTCATTACACAAAACTTCTGGGAAGGAGGTTCTTAAACATGGGGAGACATCAGTACCTACTTCACTATTGTAGTGGTCACGCTGTTACACAGCAAGCACAAGCTTTCTGCAGGAAGTGTTATGTAAACTGTTAGATAAAAAACTGAAAATAAACCACCTGCATGTCATTTTTCAGGCAGTGGACATGACCTGCATATTTGATGGAAATCTAATGTTTCCTCTGCACAACGGGGCAAACTTTTCAGTTACAGCAGTGAACATCAACAATACATATTCAAGCATATGCACATGTATTCCTCGAGGTAATACACTAGACTTTGAGAGAGGATTTGCCTGCTTCCAATGGCCTGAGGGTTAAATAAATAAATAAATAACAAAAAAAAAAAAATCTTTCATTACTAAATTCTTTCCTGTAAATGGATAGCTTCCTGTTCACACCCTTATGACAATGTTTCTTAGACAAGTAAAGGAGTTTCCTAGAACTAACTCAATAATTCTTTAGTCCTTAGTCGCTGCCTTGCTTGGTGCAATCTTTTTAATTCCTAATTCTCTTTTAAATGTTTGTGCTAATATTTTGTTGACTGCATTCAGATGTCTATGCTATTAAAAATCAAGGTGAAACAGGTTTGTGTCTGTAGTTTTTAAATTCTTGAGAATTCTATGATACCTTAAATTTTGTCACAGCATAACTCATGCTGTTATGCCTAACACTTTGTTCAATCCAAAATAATGAAAGTTCTGACTGAATCTACCCTTCTTTGTATGAGAGGGATAGTAGATATAAGAGTGTTAAGAGAATGAGGTACATGATCTGCTCCTTTGGGGAAGGTTCCTGGTGTTTATCCCAGCTATAAGAAGGTATCCCTGCAGAGAACACCTCAGGTGTTTACGTATTCACTTCCATGAAGTCTGGAAAATCTTCACAGCTCTGCATTTGACCTTCTCTCCCTCTCTAGAGTTCTCAGAGAAGTCCCTCTTGCTCTTCATTCATCTGACAGAATGCTGAAGAACGTCCCTCAAATAAAAATGCTATGGCAGGATCCTAAGGATGATAGGCAGAGATTTCAGTCTGCAGCACTGGACACCAGTGTGTCCTTTTGAATCAGAACAGTTCAAAGCACAATGGTGGCCACTTTGGGTGTCAGCCTGTTCTATGGCAGTATAGGCTTCCCTGAGCCTCATTCTACCAAATACAACTGTTATCGTATATTTGGAGAATATAGCCACATTAAATTTTTCATATCAGTCCAAGTATCTTCCAATGCTGCTACCTAAAATGAATTCCATCATTACTAACCCTAGCACTAATTGGTTGGAGTTGCAGGTATTTAGCATATCTAAACACGCACCAAGATCCTCCATCTTGGAGCACTCACACAGTTGTTCAACCTAACAGAGATTGCTGTGTTTGCAGGCAAAAAGGGGTCAGCCATTGAAAACTTCTCCTGTGTGATTTATGATGTTTCTCTCATGAACTGCACTTGGCAGGCAGGCAGGAATGCTCCAGGAGATACCCAATATTTTCTCTACTGGAAGAAATCAAGGTAAGTAAGCCTTCTTGAATCCTGGGAAGCCTGAATTCTCATTCAACACATTACACTGCCCGCTGCCCACCTTTAACTAAAACATTTTGTTATATGCAGAGATGATAATGAGACAGAATGTGAGCTTTACATTAAAGATGAAAATGGCAGACACGTGGGATGTAGATTCCAAAATGTGATGATTAAATACAAAACTGCTTACTTCATGGTGAATGGGTCTAGCAATGTCTCCCAGATCCGATTCTATGATAAGTACATCGAACTGTATACAATTGGTGAGTAAATAATTTATCTCTGGTTTATTTCCATTATTGCATAAGGGTAGTAGAGCATCCATCCCTGAGATGGAGACTGAATTCATTTCAGAATTGTCACTCCACAAGATAGTCTTTTCCTTTCTTTGAAAAGCTTTGATCTTGTCCTCAATTTCTGCAAAAATAGAATTTCAAATTGTACAACAAGAGGAGGTAGAACCATTCAGAAACAACTGTTCAGAGAAGTCTAAACACCCTAACAGAATTCACATTGTTGAGAGATAGGATTTCCTGGTTTGGAAATCATTTACCTAAAAAAACTGTGAGCATGCAAGTACATTTGATGTTGGTATCAGAGTTTCAAAATTCCAGTTGAAATCTCTACTTATGTCTTCATGTAGCTATAGTGAATTTTTGTTGCCTAGACTGTCAACTGATTTAGTTGATTATTAACCTAAAGGACAATAAGTATTGACTTTATCACTGCATTTACTACAGACCTCCATACCATTTTCTGTTATACTTAAAACTTCTGAAAATGGTCTTATGGCTAGGATCAGTGCTTGGCTACATAATTTTACCCCAGTTTACTCCCTGTGTAATCATTTTCTTTTGATGGA
The DNA here is from genome assembly GCF_963932015.1 of Anas acuta. NCBI lineage: Eukaryota > Metazoa > Chordata > Aves > Anseriformes > Anatidae > Anas > Anas acuta. Next base: position 70,659,037 of record NC_088979.1, read on the forward strand.
CTTTCCACATGTCAATTCAGACTGCAGTTAACCATTTACAAGCATCATTGGACAGAATGTTTTTTATTTAAGAATAATATCCATTGAGGCAAGCCCTGAAACGTCCTTTCACATATTATGTTTTTGCAATTATTCTATTCTCACTATACTATACTCACTTCGTTTACCACCTGTGAAAGTGCCCTGTCATGCCTTTAGACCTAGGGTCAAAAGTAAGAGGCTGTAGCTTCTTCAGGAAAATCTATTCCCTAAGCAAAACAGCCATGAGGGAAAGCCAGCAAAAAAGCTTCACAGCTGCAGCCTCTCTCAGCTTCTTTAGCAATCTACTCTAATTGTATTTAAGTCTTTCTCTAGCAGCATCCACAGTATGTAGAAGATTGCAATTCACACATTTCAACTGAAGAGACTTTGCAGAAAAAGCTTCTTTGGGCAATTGCTCCTCCTTCTCATTGCCAGTAGGGATAGCGTGAATGGACAGACACCCTTGACTAAAGAAACCAACATGTATAAAACAGCTCAGGTTTTCATATGCACTTGCATATATGGTGATCTACTTGGAAGCTTCCTGTGCAATTATTTATACTATTGGCAAAGCCTTTTTGGCAAAGCCCTACTGATTCTGGTATTGCCTCCAAAAAATGGACAAAGCTTCATTCTATAAAGAGAAGAAATCAAGCTGTAATAGTACTCCTTGGACATGAAACAATAGTGTTCTTTGACCAAACAGCCCATCACAAATAACCAGTTTTGTCTGTATAGACTGGTGCAAGGTAACTGAAACTATTTCCTCTATCATCCTTTTATCACCCTTTTAGTCATCAGTGACTATTTGTCGTTTGCTGTTACAATAACCATCAAGTCCTTGGAGATGATCAAAATTCAAAGGTCTGCAATACTTTTGTTCACACCTATGAAATTAGGGGAGATATATTTGTAAAGTTCTAGATTCTTAAAACTGAATTGTTAAATTTGTATGACTACTTTTGGAGGGGGAATAAGCTGCATAGTTCACAACACCAAGCAAGCCATAAGTTCATGTAACAGAAGAATTATGCAAGGAGTCTTAGAAAATGAAATGATCTTCAGATTTCTTACATTAGGGCTGTCATCATATTGTTCTTCCCTGGTCATGTTCCATGTTTTTTTGTTTGTTTGTTTCCTGTTGTTTTCTGATCCAATGGACAAGATCTAGAGACTTCTGGTCTTTCAATTATTTCTAACAGAGTTCCCAAGAAAAAAATAGATATAAACATTTCTTCACAGTGCTGTTACCTGCTATTGCACTCTCTTCTACCAAAGCAAAAAGAGATAACATGATTATTTGAATTCTCGACTGTATCATTTCAGAAAAACTCATGCCTCCTTCAAATGTCACTGTCAACTGTGACAAAAAAGAAAATGATTGCATAATTCAGTGGCAACGACCCCAAATAAGTCATTCAGATAAAGACAGGTGTTTTAAATATGAAGTCAAAATAACATATAAGGTAAGAGGAGAGTTTCTTGATCTACGTTTAACATTAATACATACACTTTATTTTCTACTACACTTGGGTAAAAAGAAAATTTCTCTCTCTTATATGGTGTAGCCTTCCTCATATGTAGCACCATATTTCTTTGTGGTTGTGCCTTTCTCAGTTGTGACAGAACTCAAAAAAGTCACTTATTTCAATGAGACCTGCTAGAACTATCCTGGACTGGATTTTTTCCAGTAGCGACTGTATCTTTTTGAAACAGTAGAGCTGGGCTGTAAGTACTGGATGGAGAAATGGACGTCCAGTTAAGGAATACGAATTGGTGGAGGGGACTGAAATTTCTATATATTCAAAATGCAAACAGTTTACTAGATATAATAGATAAGAAACACACATTTTGGTCTAACACTTGAAGCTGCATAATATTAAATTAAATGAAAACAAAAGAGAGAAAGCAGAAAGGCAGTGTGACTAAGCACACACAGGTCATTGTGTAGAACCATTTAAGCTACTGAAAGTGAAGTTCGGATCTTGATTTTACATGCTTTTTTGCACGGGAAAAAAAAAAAAAAAAAAAAAAAAACTGCAAGACAAGTGGCCACAAGTGACCACAAGATGGCAGATAGCGACTATGAAGGAAGAACCTGCTTGTACTATTCCCAGACAGCCACTGAGATGCTGGTTGAAGGAATTCATTGGAATTCTCTTATTTGAACTTTAGTCCAAAGACTACAAATCTTCAGATTTAGGGGCTTGCTACTTCAGAAGTGATTTTTTTCACAATCCCAGCTAGCTGCTGCAAAAAATTATTACTTCTCTGACTCGTTTTGCCTTTGTAGCAAAGAAAGCTTATACCAGTCAGTGTAACTTTAGCATAAAAATCACAGTAAAACAATACATAATTCTTTAAGACCTCATCTGAGACAATAATAATAATAATAATAATAATAATAATAATAATAATAATAATAATAATAATAATAAATTATTATATATAATAATATATATAATATATATTATTATTACAATATATTAATAATTAATACTATAATAATTATATTATTATTGTTGTTATTATTATTATTGAATAGCATTTGCAATTAAACACAGCAAAATTTATTTTAAAATATAAATACTACATTTAAAATAAAAAATCTCATATTTTATTTTAAATAAAATACTACATTTAAAATAAAAAAATTTCTACTATGTGTAACAATGAAGCTATAGTTTTCATTCAGATCAGGTCTGGTTTGTTTGTCTTCAGTCACAAATCTGAAATAAAAATTATTTCTTGATTCTAGTAGTAAGGAAAATAAATACATTTCCAAAGAAAAATTAGCTACTCTATAAAATTGGCGTTGCAGATGAATTATATACCAGAAATTAAACATTAGGTAAATTGTTAGTTCCTCTGAACAAACTGCAAAGTAGATAAGAAAGTAACAGAGTAATTGAGAGAAAGGACATGGTAGATTAAAATTACATCTCAACAAAAAACAAGCAATCATAATAATAAAGGTTTTCTCTCAATTTACAGGGTAATTCTGGAGAAGAGGTCGTACATACTTTTACAAAAGTAAGTCTTGACTTTTCTATTTATCAGCATCGCATGTTAGTTTCATAGTTATTTGTGAAAATTAAATAGTATGTAAATGCCTTTAGCATCAGTATCCTATGTTTTATGGGATCATTATTATAAGTTTCTTAGAAGTGTCAAACTGCTAAATAATTATGATAATTAGGTAATTTATCACACATTTAAAGAGAACTTTATTACTATTCTGCAACTGCTTTGGGAAAAAAAAAAAAAATCCATTTTACATTATATTGTTCTCTTTGCCCCTCAAATGTTTGGATCAGAACTTGAAGTTACACTTTAGTAACAACAAAGAAAAGAAACACAGAAAACACCTCCTAGGAATTTAATTTCATTTCTGAAACACAGAGAACACAAAAGCTTTGTTGAATGGGGGCTGTTCTTCATGTACGCAGCACTTTCTTCTAACCAGTGGAGTCTGGACACCCCCTCGCTATCCTGAAAGTACCTCAGAGTAAGCACATTTCAGGAACTTCTAGTAACACTGCATATTGCAGTATTTTTACACGTTCGAATGGGAATTTATTCTTGTCCTCAAGAGTCATAATCCAAAGATTCATGAATGTGAGTGAGGTGCACAGAGACAGTTTATTACTCACATCACATATAATAGCTGTAATATTATGAGATTATTCAAGATATTTTTCTGCTTCTGTCAACTTGCCAAGGGAAACTATCAATAAATCAGGCTATATCATAAGAAATTGTAGGCTACAAGGTCAAAGATTAAAAGCTTCTGAACAGAAGAATTTACAGACTAACAAACTATTTTTGAAAGAAGATACATAGGTACATATCCATTACATATTTAAAAACATGCAAGTTTATTTTTTGCTCTGTAACAGCAGTCTGCTCTAACAAGAAATTCTCTTATAACCTTGTGAAATTTCAATGGTAAATGGAACTTACATATTACAGACATGCAAAAAAGAAAAACTCAGTTTAATTGCTGTTTGTTGTTGTTGTTGTTTAAGGAAACTGAAAGAAGCCACATACTTCAAAGTTACAGTATGGGAAAGAAGTACCTTGTGAAAATCAGAGCAGCTGGCCATGACTGTTATGTGAATAATGCCTGGGGGGAGTGGAGTGCAGCTGTTGAGTTTGGTAAGAACAAAAATCTTTGCATTGGTTTACCTCCCCTAGCTATGAACTATCTACCTTGCACAGTACTGCAGTGGTGGTCTTACCCAGCTGGGTATCAGAGCTCCACCATAACCACTCTCTCACTCCCTATCCTCAAAGGGAAAGGAAGAATAAATAGGAAGGAAAGGGCTCAAGGGCTGAGATAAGGACAGGGAGATCACTCTACAATTATCATCACAGGCAAAACAGAATCAACATAGGGAGAACAGATACATTTATTGCACATTACTAACAAGCTAGAGAAGTGAGGTAAAAAGAAAACAATCAAAAAACATTTTCCTTCCCTTCGTCCACCCTCTCCTATTTCCTCTTCCTGAGTTGTGTAAGGGAACAGGGAATGGGGGCTGTAGTTACACTTCATCTCTGCACTCCTTCATGGTCACTCCCTGCCCCTGCTCCCTGTGGGGTCCCTCCCATGGGATGCCGTCCTTCCCCAGCTAAGCCTGCGGGGGCTGTCCATAGGCAGCAGCTCTTCAAGCACTGCTCCCACATGGCTCCGTCCCACAGGGTCCATCCATCCCCCAGGAGCAAACTGCTCCAGCACGGGTCCCCCACGGGTGGGCGGCAGCTCCCCCCAGACCCCCTGCTCCTGCGTGGGCTCCTCTCCACGGGCTGCAGCTCCGGCCCGGGGCCTGCTCCTGCGGGGGCTCTCCATGGGCCGCAGCCTCCTCCAGGCCACATCCACCTGCTCCACCGGGGGCTCCTCCACCCATGGGGGGGCTGCAGCGTGGAGATCTGCTCCATGTGGGACCCATGGGCTGCAGGGGGACAGCCTGCTCCACCAGGGGCCTCTCCACAGGCCACAGCGGGTCTACTGCTGCTGCCTGCCTGGAGCACCTCCTGCCTTCCTGCTGCACTCACCTTCAGGGCTGCAGGGCTGCTTCTCTCACATGTTCTCTCACTCCTCTCTCAGCTGCTGTTGTGCAGCAGTTTGTTTTTTTTTTTTTTTTCCCTTTTCTAAACCTGCTCTCCCAGAGGCCCAACCAGCATTGCTCCCTGGTTCAGCTCTGGGCAGCTGCGGGTCCCTTTGGAGCCAGCAGAAACTGGCTCTTATCTAACACAGGGTAGCTTATGGATTCTTTTCACAAATGCCAGCCTGGGTAGCCCCTCACTACCAAAACGTTGCCACGTAAACCCACTACAACTGCAGACACACAAAAATATAAAGGACTGTTAAACATTATTTTTCATTTTATCTTATTAAGAAGAGAGAGAGAATTTGTTCATCTCTTAGCAGTAACATTGGGAATCAATATAAAAGTAATCCATTTGCAAGTGGAGTGCCTACCTGCTTACTGCTAGAGATTAACAAACAGGTTCAATGTTGATATGTCCCAGAAAACTGTACTGTTAAGGTGCTAAATTTAAGAGTTGATTTTTATTCCAGGAGAAACCTTTCAGACTGACATTCAGCAGTCACTCATCAAAGATATGTTTGGCATAGCTGTGCATCTATTGCTTTTCATTAACAAAAATACTTCATGACTTTTGTTTTTTTCAGGAAATGAAGACATTTTTTCTTCTTTGATATGGATTTTATCAGTGGTGGCAGTTGCAATGTTCTTAGTGGTTTTTTTCACAGTTTTGTTCTGCAAAAGGTAAACTTAATTTATGATGCAATTCTTAAACAAATAAATAATGTACAGATGCCTTTGAGATATAGTTGCAACTGTTCCATTCACACTGTAGTGGAAGCCAAGCCAAAATGGTGGTCTTGAGGCAGGTAATGTAATTGTGATGCCCAATGTCCTTCTTTGGGTGACCCACACAAATATTTCCAGGGTCTCTTCTGTCAATATGGCAGAGAGCAATTATATACAATCACTTAGATTAGCAGTACAGCTACTGGATATCTGCAATACAGAATAGAATATAGAATAGAATATAGAATAGAACAGAACAGAACAGAACAGAACAGAATAGTTCAGATGGAAGGGACCTTCAACAAACATCTAATCTAACTGCCTGAACACTTCAGGGCTAACCAAAAGTTAAAGCATATTATTAAGGGCTTTACCCAACTGTTGAACACTGACAGGTACAGGGCATCAACCACCTTGCTATGAAGTCTGTTTCACTACTGTCATGGTAAAGAAATTTTTCCTAATGTCCAGTGTGAACCTCCCTTGATGCGGTTGTTTCTGGCATTCAAGGAAGATCAGCATGTACCTCCCAATTTTCCCTCCTTGGGAAGTTGTAGAGAGCAATGAGATCACCTCTCAGCTTCGTTTTCTCGAAACTGGACGCATCAGGTGTCATCAGCCTCTCCTCATAGGACATGTCCTCCAGCAGTTACCAGACATGTTGCCCTCTCCTGGATGCATTCAAGTGTCTCACTATCCTTGTTACACTGTGGAGCCCAGAACTGCACACAGTGTTCAAGGTGAGGCTGCACCAAGTGTAGACTGCCTACCAACATGTAGACAGTCTGCAAAACAAATCTGATTTCTTGAAATGTAGTTATTGCACACAACAGGCTGATCATACTTAACAGTAAAGATTTTGCAACATTCACTAAAATTGTCCTAGCAAGCGAAATAAGATCTTAGACCACAAAAACTAAGCAGGTTGTTTCTTGAAATAAACTATGCCAGGGAAAAAGAAAGAAAAAGGTTAATCTTCTTTATCATACATTTCATATAGAAATATACAGTAATTCAGAGAAGATACTGTTCTTCCAAGTTGTTTAAATGTTTATGTTAACTTTACACTGGTTGCAGTGACTTAAAGAGGAGGACAATAGGAAGTTCCTTTTTCTTTCAAAGAAGAAAATAACTATTAGTGAATCTTTTACCAAAAATAAAACTATTAGCATCCAAATTCTTGGTGTTATCCTTATATGTGTTCATTCTGTGCTGTGATGATGTATAGTTTTCATTTCTCTTCTATCCTGGAAAAGTAATATAAGAGTTGGGCACAATGGTTTTGATACATGCTAGATACTTATTTTTTCCTTTTAATTCCATCCCTTTTGACCTCCAGGACTCATTATTGGAAAACAGCATTTCCACCAGTCCCAAAGCCAAAAAATCCATTTAATGGACAGCATGATATAAATCCAGAGGTAGGCTTTCTTTATATTAAATATATGAAATGCATACTATACTTCACTGAAGGTTGAAAGGTATTATTTAAATGGTAAGGAACTTAACACAAAGAACAAATGTTTCCTCTGCCATATTTTGAGGAATTACGAGAGAAAATTAACAGGGAGTTTGCTAAGGGAAGTCAAATGCAGTGGCCTACCAGACCCAGAGGGTTTCTCCCCCTCCAGTCTAACAGATACAGGGATTGATGCTCCCATTGGTAGGTCCAGCCAGCAGCAAGGGCTGTGTATTTTCCCAATACAAGGCACACACATGCACAAACACACACACAGAGGACACTGAGATAGCCAGTCACACAGATCAGCACAGGTACCTTAACCAGTACCACATTATTGCTGACACCAATCACATAAACAGGGTCACGGACACCCCAGTCTTACTTTTTGTTTCCACCTGTGCAGGGCTGAAGTTTGCCAGTTAGATGTGCACACACCTTCACTCTGCATTCACAATCCTTCACATTCACAAATCCTTCACATCTGATCTTTGTGCCCAGATTCTGGGTCCTCCCACCAAGTCATCATCTCACCTTGTATTCCGGGTGTGGATCGTCCACTGACCCACTATCTCAGCTTTAATAAAATTTGTTAGCAAGCTGCAAAAAAAGTGACACAGAAAACAGTGCAAAACAGGATTTTGTAAGATGATAGGGCAGACTGTAATTGTCAGACCAGACAAACATACAGCCCAGCAGTTCACTTGTACCCAGATATCCTTTTTCTTGGCCAGCAGGTTCTTCTGTGACATTTAATAGTTTCTTATGGTCCACTCAATTAGCCAAGCTTCATGCCAATGTTTCTACTTGCATATCTTTACAAAGTTAATCTTTTTGTTCTGATTCTTTAGAAATGAATTGTGGTATGCCAATCTGTGGTGTGTTGGAGAAAAAGCACATTCTCCCTATCCACTTCCAGGCCAGCTAAAAACCATGTGTCAGCATTACAGAAATGTTGAAATGTCAATTTTTTGACTTTCTAAGGAAAGCTTATTGGCTAAAGAACTAAGAAGTGAATTATTTTTATAAAATATGCAACAGAAGTTGAAATACTGTCAGAATTACACACAAGTTAGTAGAGTTAACTTATCCACATGTACAAAACTAATGAAAGTTTTTATTTTCCTCTCAGCTGGTGGAGTGCAAAATGCAGTCAATAACATCTGAAAATGAACAGATTTTAGTTGCTGAATTAGTAAAATAACAAAGAAAAAATGAGGAACCTGAAAGTGTATTTCTCAGCTCAGGTAACTGTATGTCCCTGTGGAAATTCAGGAATAATAATGTATGGGCCTTCTTCACTTACTTCCTTTTCTTGGCAAAAACAGTAGTACAGCCAAGAGAGAAGATTACTTCACATGTAATTTTTTGAAATGCTATTGTATTTTCTTCTAATTTTGGCTGACTTTAACTGTTAGTGTAACTGCCCTTATTGTGTATCTTCCATTTTGTGAATATGATTTAAATATTTCAGTAAAGAAGTTTCATCTACATTTCAATTTGTTTAAAGAAAAACAATGGTGTTTTTTGTTTTGTTTTGTTTTTCGTATATTACAAAGAATGTGTTCATTGAGATTAATAAACTTTTTTTTTTTTTTTGAGAGTCCTGTCTGCTGAATGATATTGTTCTAGTCAAGAATATGCCTATTCATACTTGAAGTTTCCTCAGATCTCTTAAAATACATATAGGCAACTTGAAAATTAAGAATGGGATTAAAAACTGGATGGCATAGTGAGTGATGGTCTGTAATCAACAGAAATCTCAGAGAACTTGTGTTATTTACGTGTTAAGGGCTTGGCCACCATTAATGTGATAGCAGCCCAGAATCTTCTCTGGTATCCCACCTGCTGGTATCCAGCTCTTTTTGTTCTTACTGCTTACTTGCTTTCTCATTACTTTCATTTTGTTTATCTGCTTCATATTTTAAAATATAGAGTGTGTGACTCAGATAATCTCTGTGTCCTTTTGTTTGAATAGACACCTTTACTACTCAGTATTTTTCAGAGTCAAGGGGTTAGGACAAGGTACCAGGAAAATAGCCCAGACTGCTGAATGCACTGTCTGGCTATGAGCAATGCTTCTACAGGATCAATGCTAAGACTCGCTGCTTAGTACTGACAACAGCTTGGACAGTGGTATTAAATGCAGCCTTAGCAAGACATGTATGACAGCAAACTGGGAATACTGCCTGATATAATGAAGGGCAGTCCTGCTATGCAGAGCATCCCTGACAGGCTGATGAAATGGGTTGATGGGGACTTCATGAAGTTCAACTTTTGTTTTGCAAATGCAAAGTCCCATACCTGGAACAAACTAAACCCATGAATATTAGACAATGTCTGACTGGCAGGTTTGCAGAAAAGGCTCTGAAGCAAACACAAATCAGCAATGTATCCTTATGGTAATAAAAACTATCCATATACATGTAGTAGGCTGTACTGAGAGCAATGAACCCAGCAGGTCAAGGGAAGTGATTCTCACTGCTCAGCACTTATGAGCCTGCACATACAGCTCTATGTCCAGATTTCAGCCTCCTTCAGACACTGGCAAACTAAAGCAGTTCAGCAGAGAGGCACCAAGATGACTGGGGACACACTGTTTCAAGGGTGGCTGAAGGAATATTTTTTTCAGTATGGTGAATAGAAGCTGAATCCAGCCCTCTGATCAACTTAATGGCCCTCCTCTGGACCCGTTCTAACAGATCAACATCTTTCTTTTGTCAGTGGCCCCAGACCTGGATGCAGGACTCCAAGTGGGGCCTCACAAGGGCAGAGCAGAGGGGGCAATCACCTCCCTTTCCCTGCTGGACACTCCTCTGGTGATGCAGCCCAGGATGCAGTTGGCCTTCTGGGCTGCAAAACTTTAATCTTTAAACTTTTAAACTTTTAACTTGATTCTTTAAGTTGCCCCACTGATTTTTATAGCTCATATAGCTCCAGTCACTAGTGGTGTCCCGCAGGGCTCGGTGCTGGGGCCAGTCCTTTTTAATACCTTTATCAATGATCTGGATGAGGGGATCAAGTGCACCCTCAGTAAGTTTGCAGATGACACCAAGCTATGTGCGTGTGTCGATCTGCTCGAGGGTAGGAAAGTTCTGCAGGAGGATCTGGATAGGCTGCACCGATGGGCTGAGGTCAACTGCATGAAGTTCAACAAGGCCAAGTGCCAGGTCCTCCACCTGGGGCGCAACAACCCCAAGCAGAGCTACAGGCTGGGAGACGAGTGGTTGGAGACCTGCCAGGCAGAGAAGGACCTGGGAGTGGTGGTGGACAGTCGTCTGAATATGAGCCAGCAGTGTGCTCAGGTGGCCAAGAAAGCCAACAGCATCCTGGCTTGTATAAGAAGCAGTGTGGCCAGCAAGTCTAGGGAAGTGATTGTCCCCCTGTACTCAGCTCTGGTGAGGCCGCACCTCGAGTACTGTGTTCAGTTTTGGGCTCCTCGCTACAAGAAGGACATCGAGGTGCTCGAGCGAGTCCAGAGAAGGGCAACAAAGCTGGTGAGGGGTCTGGAGAACAAGTCTTATGAGGGCTGGCTGAGGGAGCTGGGATTGTTCAGCCTGGAGAAAAGGAGGCTCAGGGGCAACCTTATCATTCTCTATACGTACATTAAAGGAGGCTGTAGTGAGGTGGAGACTGGTCCATTCTCCCATGTGCCTGGCAACAGTTCGAGGAGGAATGGGCCAAAGTTGCGCCAGGGGAGGTTTAGGTTGGATATTAGGAAAAACTTCTTTACTGAGAGGGTTGTTAGGCATTGGAATGGGTTGACCAGGGAAGTGGTGGAGTCACCATCTCTGGAGGTCTTTAAAATACGTTTAGATGTAGTGCTTAGTGATATGGTTTAGTGGAGGACTGGTTAGTGTTAGGTCAGAGGTTGGACTCGGTGATCTTGGAGATCTCTTCCAACCTAGATGATTCTGTAATTCTGTGATATATCTCACTTCTCTTTTTGGTCTTGGAGATTCATATTTTTGGGATCTTACTATGATGATACTATAATGACACTATAAATTAAATAATTGATACTATAAATTTGATTATCAGACTATATGTTCCCAGGACTACTTTCTCACACTGAGGCCAATTGTCATGTAATTTTGCTAGATACATTTTATTAAATATTTAAATAAGCTTGATACATGAAAACTGCCATTAGAAATTAGCCCTGATCTGAGATAACCCCTGGACTATGCCCAGGATTTGTTCAGGGCATTGCTAGCAAGTCCTGGCCAAGTCAATGCTTGGAATGGTTGTTCCTGGATGCTTTCCAGTGCTGGGGAGTCTTCCAGCTACCAGCTTATGCAGGGTTTATCCCCCACATTGTCCTACTCATTCAGTAGCTAGATGCAAACAGCTCTTGGAACAGCCACTGCCTTTGACAAAGTTAATGATTGCCTTTTGGTAAAAGACTCAGCTGGGAATCTTTTTAATCTTTTTTTTTTTCTTTTTTTTTTCTTTTTTTTTTTTCAGAAGATTAGAACAACAGGGCCAATTTCTTAATGAGACTGCATTCATGCTGGACACACATGCAAACCAACTTTGTGTTTCCTTCACTATGCAGCAGTGGCCAGAGTTCAAATGCTCAGTCACATGCTAAAAGAATGATGGGGTTGTACTAGACTGCAGTAGCTTATAAAATCTTTCATGATATCTTTACTCTTGTGCAAAATTGCCAGGGTGAAGCATAGGTTGATTGTAATCTGCCATAACAGCCATGAGGCATAAAACATATGTTCGCTTGCTATAGGGAAGGGAAAAGGAAAGCATAATAAAGGCAGTACCAATACACTCGGGAGATGGTATTGTTAAATTGGTCTGGTTAAATAGATGCTAAACAAACTCCTTATTAGTTTCCTGTTTTCTCCTGGTAAGGGATAGCATATTTTAGCTTATTCAGGAAAGGAGCTTAGGAAAAGCTGGCAGGTCGCTTAAGACAGCAGAACAGAGAGCCATCGTGTTACTCAAGGAAACAAGCAAATGTACCAGGAGAGCAGCTTGTTACAAAAAAATAATAAATAAAAAAGATACAAGGAAAAAAAGGAACAACAAAACAGTGGGTGAGGGTCAAAGGAAGGGATTAAATGAAACTGCATGCATTACACTGACCCTTGCTACCTTGTTACAAAACAACTTCATACCACATTGGGCAACTTCTTGAATGATATGGAAACAATTGTTCCATTTATTCTTTACATATGACAGATTGGTGACATTTCCAAGCTTTCATTAGCCTGGTGTGGGTTTTTGTTGTTGTTTTCCTCAGGGCTTCATCTGACAGTAGCAGACTTCACCTTATTAATGGCAAATTTTTCAGACCATGCAAATTGAATATCTCTCATTTATGATAAATGAATTGGCTAGCTACACCTGTATCAACACTGTGGCACCTGCCACATGGGGCACCTGCCCCATTCAGCAGCAGGACAACATTTTCCCCAGTCTTCCTTTTTCTACTGATGTATTTGAAGAAGCCCTTCTCCTCTTCAGTGAACTGAATAAGTCTCTGCCTGTGCCTCACTACTCCTGGGGGAGTCTCAGCTTCTGACACTGACAACACTGAACTAGAACAAAGCACAGAATAATACATACACAAAACCAAATCTTTGCTGGCTCATCATAAACAGCAGGACATGGAGTGTCTCAGTTCACAAGCTGTTGAGCTGATAGCTCCCAGGAGAGGGTGAGGACTGATGAAGGGGGGCACAAAAGAGACGTCCTGATGGAAGCTGGTCTCCAACAGAGTCACAGTCCTGGGCTTGGCCATGCAGCTATATCATGGCACAAGGAGGGTCAGTTGCCCCAAGAAGGGATCCAGGACCTGAAGAGAACCATGGGAGAAGCAGGCCATGCCCTCCCTGAGCAGGACCCACCCCACAGCAGCCATTGAGGGAGCAGGGCAGACACAACCTGAGCAGAGGGGAAGGTTGGTCGAGCCAATTGGTGCACACAGAGCCCTGGTGAATTAATCCAGACTAGAGTTTAAAACTGATTAGCCAAAACTAATTCAGCTACTCTGAACGGCCTGAAAGTGCTAGTCAGATGAGACTGTTAGACAACCCTCAAGTTACCCAGAACCTGACCAAAAATGCCACCACAACAGGAAGTAAATTCCTTCATAAAAATTAATTGCTGTTTGGGAAAAATAAATAAGTAAATAAATAGATAAATAGGTAAATAAATAAATGATTAAATAATAAATAAAAGTGGGTGTAAAATGGTTCAAGGTTGTCTCTGAACACTTATTGATTATTTATTTATTTCCTTCACCTGGAATGACTTGTCTTGTTACTCTTTTAGGCACCATCATTTAGACCATCTTCAACCCTTTTCAATCCTTGTTCCCCTTCTCCTGCTCCCAAGTGAAAACCATCTCTTGAGAGCAGACTCAGGTGCAAATCCTCCCTGGCATCTATCACAAGGCTGAAGGATTTCTCCTGCTCTTTTGAGAGCAGACTCAGCTGCAAATCCTCTCTTGTACCTATCACAAGGCTGGAGGAATGTTCTCAACAACCAATAGACAACAGTGAACAATACTTGCTTGAATTGTGTCCTGAACATTGTTGAACTATTTTAATTCCCACTATCAGAATAAACCCAAAACAGACAGTGTATGAGAAATGTCTGAAAACTCTTAATTGGTGGATCTGATCACATGCACAAGCCAACTACTACTACTAATAAAGAGAGAGATATTGGTTCAAGGACAGCAGGGTTAAGAACTGCCCTTCCTCTAGCAGACTAAAGATCCCGTCCCACTCCTAAGAAGCCAGGGAGCTCTCTTTCCTGTTATTATGCCTGCACTAGAGGTGGAAAGTACAGGGTAATTCAAATCACTCTGGCTATAAGTGCTTGAGAACAACAAGAAATAAAAAGAACCATTTGCATGAAGAACAACTAGCTTCTTCTATGTATATCACATACCACATAAAACCAACTGTGAAGTAGCTAATTCTCAGCATCACCCAGAGACACATCTAACATTGCTGAAAGTTAAAGCAAATATTGTGGGTTAGATTCTCACGTTTATATGACTGCAAAGACTTTTACAAACGTGACATTACTCTATTCAAAATATCCAATACACTTTGGATATTTTCTTTAAATTTGAACATTCGGGAACTTTGGCATGGTATTGTAGCCTAAGATGAACCAAACCAAATCAAAAGTCATACATTTCAGAAATGCGCTTCTTGCATTTTCAATGCCACTTCTTTGCCTACAAATACACAAGACAGAATTTTCTTGGCTGCTTCCAGATGCATGCCTGAGGATTGATCTTACTCAAGGGAGAACCTGGCCATAAATAATGTATACAGCCAGTTAGGTCATGATAAAATTAAATAACCCTCTTGTAAGCACTTTAAGCATGGACTAGTTCCACAAAACTTCAGTTTTTATAACAGAACTGCAGTAATGTATTTCCAGAACATGTTATTTATGAAACTGTTCTTATTTATAGGAGGGGTACTTTTGTGAGCATGTTCACAGCTATTGTGTATTTTAGTTTGCACACTGTGACTATGAATATTTAGCTTATCCAACATAGCAGGAAGGAAGAGTTAGTTGCGTGATCAGTTCATGTGAAATCATTAGCATCTGCAAATTAGGAAATTTAAGGAAGTTCAAATGCAGTAGGGGAAATGATAATCTGAGTAACTTTGTGACTTGCAACATTTGCAATCGAACATTTGTTTGCAGTTTAAAAAGTGGCAAAGCAAAACACAGAGTCTTTGCAGCTCCGATCCATAATCAAACACAATAAAGGAGGAGGGTTTTTTCAAGAGGAGGTAGGTGACTCTCTATTCTTTATTTTTTTTTCTTTTGCCTCAAAATAAATAATTAGCTTGTACAGAATCTAAACGTTTGCCAAGGATAAAATTAGGTTGACTTATAGTACAACATGTACAAAATCTGTATTAGTTTACTGCTTAAGAAAACCTAGGCAGAATGTTTGTGATGCATAAGCCTATTTGATTAAAAACATGAATTTGTATATATATAAAACTTCTAGAGCTTTCTGCAGGATTCAGGGAAGACTATGAGATGTCTATGATATCCATTGCTGTATTTATTAAAAGGGCAAACTAAAATGAAAAACAAAACATAAGAATTTAGTGGTGATTAAAACTTACATTACAGTGATGTGTGATTGTGTAAGAGTGCAGTAGTATCTCTGTAGAGCTTAGTACTATTTAACAGATATTAAAAAAAAAAAAAATCACACTTCAGCCCTGTTAATCCAGATAAAATTAAAAACAAACTAACTAACTAACTAACTAACTAAAACCAAAACAATCAAGCAAACAAACAAAAAAGCAGACTCACTGAGGAGGTTATCAAGAAATATTCCAGCACGGAAATTGCCTCTGCACAGGTGAATATTTCAGTATGTATGCATGGAACTCGTCTTGTTCATAAGAAACTTTAATTGGAAGAAATTACTGTAGCTTAAAGAAAACAATCATTTCTTGGACAATCATAGTTATCTTGAACAGTTTATTTTGCTTTCAGCCCTGGGGCCCCCAGTACAAGAAGGAAATTGGGGCAGGTTCAGAGGAGGGCCACAAAGATGCTCAGAGGGCTGGAGCAACTCTCCTATGAAAACAGGATGAGCGAGCTGGGGCTATTCAGCCTGGAGAAAAGAAGGCTCTGGGAAGACCTTCTAGTGGTGTTTCAGTACATACTCTTTGCCAGGGATTGTACTGACAGGACAAGGGGTAAAGGTTTTAAGCCAAAAGAGGGAAGATGTAGATTCTATATAAGGAAGAAATTCTTTACTCAGAGAGAGGGGTGAAGCACAAGAACAGGTTGCCCAGAGAAGCTGTGAATGCCCTCTGGAAGTGCTGAAGGCCAGATTAGATGGGGCTTTGAGCAACCTGGTCTGGTGGGAGGTGTCCCTGTCCATGGCAGCAGGACTGAGCTAGATGATCTTTAAGGTACCTTCCAATCCAAAACATTCTACAATTCTATGATTTGACGTTTGTTATCTGGCATTTATTTTGCAATAACTAAAATAAATGTTATTTTCTATACCCTATTAATTTCTATACCCTATTAATTATTATAACTAGAAATATGTGGGGTTTTGTTTCTTGGGAAAAAAAAAGTGAATCCTGAAATAAAGAACATGGGTAGTTGATGCAGGAAGGCACCTCTGGAAACTGTCCAGTCCTGCCCCCTGCTCAGAGCAGAGTAAGCTGCAGCAGGTTGCTTAGAGCTGTGTTCAGTCAGCTTTTGAATATCTCCGAGACTGAGGACTCAACAGCCTCTCTGAGCAGCTCTGCCAGTGTCTGCCCACCCTGAAAGTAAAATGTATTCTTGAGTTTTAATGGAATGTCCCATATTTCAGTTTGTGCCCATTGCCTCCTGTCCAGTCACTAGGCACCACTGAGCAGTCTGGCTCCCTCTTCCTTATTCCTCTCACTTGATAAGATCCTCAAGATGAAGATGAACATTCATCTTCCCAGAATGAAGTTCCAGCTCTCTTCACCCCTTCTTTTATGAAAGCTGCTCCACTCCCTTAACCATATTCGTGGTCCTTTGCTGGACTTATTGAGTCCATGTCTTGCTTGTACTAGGAAGCCCAAACTGGCCACAGTACTCCAGGTTGGGCCTCACCTGTAGTAGAGAGGAAGGATCACCTTCCTTGCAGTGCTGGCATCATTACTCCTGATGCCAAGGTTGCTATGGATTGCCTTTGCCATAAGGGCACTTGCTGGTTCATGGGCAGCTTGTTGTTTACCTGGACTCCAAGGGCCCTCTCTGCAAAGCTGCTTTCCAGCAAAACATCCTCAGCCTGTGCAAGAACCCCAAGAACTCATTTTCCTTTAATGAAATTTATGAAATACTTGTCAGTCCATTTATCTGGCCTGTCTTGGACTCTCTGAAGCAAAACAGAATAGTGGTATATCACTTCTCCCACTTTCGTACCATTTCAAAAAATGAAAATACTGATCTAGAGACCGAATTGGTTCTGGAAAAGCTTAATTAAAGTATCAATGTGAGGTAAATATTTAATTGCCTTGTGTGTGTTGCCCTATTTTTATCCCTATGCCTCTGGGTACGCTTAGCATGTGTATGGTGCTCTCCATATGTCCACAATGTATAAGCATCAATTTATGTCCACATCACCCGGAGAGTAAAATTCAAATTTTCATCTCTAGAAGGGTGTCGCAAGCAGGAGTGCTTTTCCCAGATCCACTCAAGATAATAAAGTCAGTGGTAGAGCTAGGAATTAGAACCAAGGAACCTTGGTCTCAGGTGGCATTTTCTGGTAGCTTCCTAGACTCACACCCTGAGAGAAAAGACAACAGCCTGTACAGACTAATAGGGTAAGAAATTAGAGTGTTTAAGTCAGTATTGAATTGATGCTTTCTGTAAAAACTGCTACAGATACACCACAACTTTTAAATGTGACCTTGTTTTCCTTCTGGCATGTCAGTACTAAGATCTTTCCAAAGCATACTGAGTTTGCCCATGCTACAAAGGATTGAATATGCTCAAGTTCACTAGCATACAATGAAAGAATCCCCCTTACCAAGGATATGATCACTATTTCTGAGTAAGTCAAATCATACATCCGGTAATGTTAGATAATAAGCTTAGCAGTATTTTAAATGTTCTCCTTGATAAGATTTTGCTAGTGAAAAATTAACCATATAGTCTATGTCCGTACATCTAAATAAAAGAAAGCTAGGGCTTTTCATAGCTCCAGGGTCATGTAGCACTGGCCAGCTCGTATCCACATAACTTAGGTTAGTCTTACAACAAATCTGCCTTGGAGAGAGCTAGGGGGTGAGCTAAGAACTGAGGAGTGTGGAAACCAGATTCTTGAGCTCCCTCTGCGTCCCTCCCCCATGCAGTAGCATAGCCACATGCTGAAAGACCAAGGCACCAGTAAGGCTGGTCAGGAGCAAAAAAAAAGAAAAACAAACAAAAAAATGAAAACAAACAAACAAACAAACAAACAAGCATAGAGTTAAGAATGAGGGAAACACTACTTGCACATGTTCTTGTTTCTGTTAGTTTGATCCTCCAAATAACACTCCCAAGCAGTCTGAGATAACTACACCTTTCTTCTGACACCCTGAGACCCTGAGGTCTGTTGAGAGCAGAGTGAGTTTAACCATACCTGTTTGCAAAACATCAATCTGGGAGAAGATGCAGGGCCTGAAAGTACAAAGCTCCTGCAGATGTGGTGCTGGAGCCATTTGCTTGGCTGCCAGGCAGAAGGTATGGAAGAGCAAGGCAACTGAATTAAGTCTCTCTGCAGCTCCTCTATCCTTCACCCTGCCTGCAACCCAGAGAAAATTCAGGAGACCTGGCTATGTGTTGGTACTTTCAAACGTGGTGGCGGCAATGGAGAGAACACAGCAATAACCCAACCCAAATCTCTTCTTGTGTAATTTATTTTAAAAGTCAGTCATCAGTGAAACACAAGTCTATTGGGAAGCAAATTCCGTCAGTGCTCTGGTCAATGGAAAGGGACATTTCTTATGAGGAGAGTAAACACAACTTCTACTTCTACTGCAAGCTCACTGACAAGTCCAGATCCTGGACACAACAGTGCCAGCAAGCACTCCTCTAAGCAGGAAGGGCTGCAGTTGACTTCTTTGGCAGTGATCAGATCAGTGATCAAATGAGCATTTCCATGAGAAAACATGGAGAACATTTACAGAATAGGCCTGCTGTCATTCATAAGAATTTGAAAGCCCAAGAGTCACAAGAACAGACAGAAGGAGATGACAAGAAGAATGAAGCAAAGACAATAAAGGAAAGGAGAGCAGAGAGTTGAGAGAGAATAAGGAAGCAAACACCTAAAATTGAGGGTAGGATGAGGAAAAGAACAATGAAAGGTTAAGAGTCATTAAACAGAAGGCACAAAACCGAGAAAAATATGGCTATATGAAAAGAACAGGAGGTCTTGAGGTTCCTGTGCGCAGTTCTGAGGAGATCACTGAGAGCATGGAAGAGTAGAATAAGTGTTGAGACCCTTATCTTGCAGAGCATTTCAGTGCCGGTCCTCCGTACAGTTTGTACCTAAGATTCTTCAGTATCACTTCCCAGCAGCTGTGGCCACATCCTCACTGTAGCAGAATGATTTGCAAAGAAAAGATTGATGTTGCAGAGATAAGCAGAAAGGCATCAGGCTACAGTGAAGAGTCGCTCTGTCCTGGCTCAATTTCTGGAGACTGTAATGGACAGGCCATGCCAAGCCATTTCCATGTCTTCTTCTGAAATGACCATAAAAATTAATGTAGAAAGACAGACAAGTAAAAAACTATTAGCAAGCTTCTTCTTCTCCTGAGTTCATAAGAATTTATCTAACAGTGTTGGAATTAGCCTTAGAAATGCCTGCAATCAAGAAAATGGCTACTAGAAAATTACACTACTATGAAATACTAAAGCAAAAAATACCATGAATTGCCATTGCTTCTTAACATATAAAGGAACAGAAAAACAACTTCTGCTCATAGTGAAAGGAAGTGGTGCTGGCGCTTTCCAGAAAGAAGAAAGGGAAAGGGAAAGGGAAAGGGAAAGGGAAAGGGAAAGGGAAAGGGAAAGGGAAAGGGAAAGGGAAGGCAAAAGGGAAGAGAAGAGAAGAGAAGAGAAGAGAAGAGAAGAGAAGAGAAGAGAAGAGAAGAGAAGAGAAGAGAAGAGAAGAGAAGAGAAGAGAAGAGAAGAGAAGAGAAGAGAAGAGAAGAGAAGAGAAGAGAAGAGAAGAGAAGAGAAGAGAAGAGAAGAGAAGAGAAGAGAAGAGAAGAGAAGAGAAGAGAAGAGAAGAGAAGAGAAGAGAAGAGAAGAGAAGAGAAGAGAAGAGAAAAAAGAAGAAAAGAAAAGAAAAGAAAAGAAAAGAAAAGAAAAGAAAAGAAAAGAAAAGAAAAGAAAAGAAAAGAAAAGAAAAGAAAAGAAAAGAAAAGAAAAGAAAAGAAAAGAAAAGAAAAGAAAAGAAAAGAAAAGAAAAGAAAAGAAAAGAAAAGAAAAAGATATTTCTTGATTTCCATCAGTGACCCTGAGCTAGAGGACTACTCATGAAAGCAAAGCCATGAAGTACCTTGATAAAGCAGGCAGCAATATAGATCCTCTTCTGCATTCACACAGCCTGATTGGGAAGGTCTATCCTTCCATTTACTGTCTGTATAATGCTCTACCAAAGGTAATATTCACACACACTGTAAGAGATGACAAAAAAAAAAAAAAAAAAAAAAAAAGTAGGCAAAAAAGAGGACCGGCTAGGTATAAAATTTGGTTGCTGCGTTTTCTTTAGGAAATTAAAAATTAAAGAAAAAAAAATTTAAAATTAAAGACACTCAGCAGAAGGAAACAGAAAACCAGATATGCAAAATAAAAAAATAAATAAATATTAGAAAAACATCAACAAGTTTAAAAAGATCTGCATATAATCAAAGGATTTAAAACAAGAACTGAAAAATTATTTACTTGTACCAGAAGCAGTGAATAGATTTCAGCCAGATCTCCAATGCCTGTAATGGGAGCTTAAACAATTCACACATATGTAAAGACCTTATGAAATTATTATTCTGTAGAAATAGAATATAAAATACATAGATAAGAAAATCTGATTAAAGCATAAACACATTCTCACACAGGGAGTCACATATCTCTCTCATCTATGAGCATTTGGTCTGTATATCCATAAAAAATTGGATAAAAATCAGGAAAATAATTTAATATATTTAGATTATAAAAAGATTGATATAATGATCATACCCAAAAAAACATTTAACTCAGAAACATATTCTGCTAATTTTGATTTGGGTATCATCAAAGCCCTAGGTACGTTCATTACTTTTCCCAGCTTCTCAAATGTATTTTGTAGCCCAAGTTAAATTGTGCATCAGTGTAGTTTAAAATTATTATGGAGATGGTTCTATGAGATATCTTCATATTTTGATTACAAAGCAGATATTCTAGAGGTTCAGTTGAGTCCAGAGTAAGATTCAGCAAGTTCTGGACCCAAAACAAATGAACAACATAGAAAGTGCAGAAAAAAGTATTGTATTTAATAGTGATAGAGATGCAGGAAACTATACCTAACAATTGTGATTCTTTATTATACTCAGTCTTCTGTGAAAACAGGTGAAAAGTGAGGGACCACAGTAAATAACAACAACTACAAATAAATAAAGAAATAAAACTCATTCAGGTTAATCAGGAACTGACAGAAATGTTCAGCTTTATGATGAATGCTTCTATTGGAGACATTCAGGAAAACGGAAAAGCAGATCTGTGATCAGGAAAAAAAAAAAAAAAAAAGATTATAGTAAATTACAAGAAAACAAAAAGCAAGAGAACCCACAAAAACAGAAATACCCTTTGCTTCTAAAAATAATAATAATAACAATTATAAAAAGTGATTCAGGGAACTGCTCCAAGCATTATTAATGCTTTCCTCTTTCCTACATGAAATTTTGAAATCAGCCTGAAAAGCTTTTCAAGCAAGACTGTAGATTTGCCACAGTCAGAAATAAATAAATAAATAAATAAATAAATAAATAAATAAATAAATAAATAAATAAATAAATAAATAAATAAATAAATAAAGCAGGTCAGTATTTAATTCCTTCCAAAACCTGACAAAGCCTTTCTCCTCCTGCTTTGCTTAGGTAGTTCATATCTCATGGGTGTTTTCCATGCACACCTCAGATACTGACAGGAGCAGGCAGATGCTTTGAACTTGACTTGGTGGTGATGCCGGCTTTAAAAGAGCACTCATGGAGAAGTGAGACAATCGTCCATAGCCTGACAGAGCCAAAAAACAATTTCTCCACTTTCCAAAAGGTGCCTTCAACAAACAGCTGAAAGCCAGTGTTCACTTTACAGCAGAAACAGGAGTGCTGCGTAGGAAAATTGGCAGGGTCATTCACAGGATAGGGAAGCAAGAGAACATGACTTTTTGATGGTATGGTTAGGACAGATATTGAGAGAACAGCAAGCTGAAGTCATGGTCTCTGCACTGAAAACTGAGTGGATGTGTCATAACTTGTGGTGTCTCCATCTCAAATCGCTGTGTTGTAATAGCTGATAGTGAGTCTGTTCCGTTCTTTCAAAGAATAGGTGCCTACCAGAAGTCCTGAAGCACAACTTCTTCTTGGTTTTTCTAAAGAATTTGTTCTAGGAGTGAATTAACATCTTTCACACTTCTCATGAAGAAAATGAAGCTTTGCAGAAAAAAAAAAAAAAAAAGTGTTCTTTGTTATCACCCTTTTTTAATTATTATTATTTTGTTTTTCTTTTCCCTGAAGGCTTCATTACCTCTTTCCAGAGAAGGAAAGATGTTTGATACTCTTGGACTCATTTGGATGAGTTGGTGGTGTATGACACTATTTCATCCCTTGCATGCTGACCTCCGGCGTATAGAGCGTGAGTATGATTTTGCAGACATAGTCTGAGAAATAGGGTTTACTTCCTCATTTATTAGAGATATTTATAATTAAGCTGGCAATAGTCATCTTAGGTCTGGCAGATACTATCCTCTCTACTCAATAACAGCATGTCCTTACTGAACCTGTTCTTTAACCTGTTAGGAATCTGTTCAGCAGAGACAGAAGAATCACCTATCACAAATTTGACATGGAATTGGAGAAGAATGGAGCTGTCCTGGGAGAGTAGCAAGAATTTCCCTAGTTATACTTGTATGATGACCAGCGGTGATAGACATAGAAGGAAGCCGGTACACTTGCTATTCGTTGATAAAAACTCATACCTTTTACTTTACCTCTTATAGACTACATTTACCTTTAAAAAATGGATCAGTTGGAGATAAAATCTGATAAGTGACTGTTTGCAGTCTACAGCTTGATCTGTCAAGAGCTATGAAAAGCCACCACTGACACCAGGGCATATTAATTGGAAGAAAAGTACCTTGTGCACACTACAGAACCGAAGTTCTGTGACCAAAGTGGATAGGAGATGATAGCCTGAAGTGCAGCTACAATGAAGTATGAGAAGGAATATAAACGCTGAAAAATCATTATGCCACAAAAAAATAGGTTGTGAGACTAAGTGAGGAGCCTAGATAATTTAGAGAGAAAAAGGTCCTTCAGATGAAAAGTGAATTCCCCGAATACTATATTGATGTTCAACATCTCAAGGTCTTCACCTGTCTCCCAGTAAACTGGATCTTGCCTCTAGGACATGTTGTTATAAGCTCACACTCTCAGAACAGAAAAGGTGATTGGGTGGAGAGGGAGGAGGCAAGAGGGAAGGCTTATTTAGCACAGAAAAGGAAATGCTTAATTGGAAATATGTACTACAGTAACACCACACTGTTATTGAAGATTATAAGCTTAATGCCATAGACACCTTTCTTAGCCCCTGGGGAGACCAGCTGAGGACTTCTATTTAACCAGGATCCTCTGGTTAAATTTCATCTTGGTTTACCAGTTTAGTCACCATCTTCTCTTATGGGGTAATATTAGCCTTCTCTAATAGTCACACACTAGTGTAGGAAGCTTTTTGTGTACTTACGTGTTCAGTGACTCGCCTTCATTCTACATTACCCTCAAGTGTTAAAAGAGGAAGTTAGTTCCTGAGACTGAAATATGCGTAGATATATATACACACTAGATTTTGGCCATAGGACTTGTTGCTGACTATCGCTTTCAGAGTCAGTGCCATCTAACACAGCAGAGGAAAAACGGACAAATAGGGTATCAACTTGTTACTTTTCAGGTGAAGAACAGAAAATGCTGGTTTTCAATGGAAAATAGTCTACCTCTGCAAGGAGGGATAAGCTTTACCATTGAAGTACCAAATACAAACATCTCAAAACATTGCCGATTTATCCCTGAAGGTAATGCTTATGAGCTGGGTAAGGTTTTCTCCTTTTGCATTCTTTTAAAGATAAACAATGCCATAGAAAACAATTCCTTACATAGTAATTAACTATTCCTTTGTATTATTTTTTTTTTAAAAAAAAGGTTGTTTCTTTGTTTATTTTCAAATCTTTTAAAATTATTTGCTCTCTAATGACTTTTCTGCACTTCTGCAAGAGAGTTATTATTAAAAATGTATCAGTAATTACATTATTCTTTTTCTTGCTAGGGCTCCAAAATGTCACTAAATTACAGTGGTTTTAGGACTGGATTCAAGTGACTGTTCTGGCTATTATGAGTTTGAATCTTAGTGCTTGCATCTTTATTAAATGTTTTTCTGCTGGGCTGTGTTGGGTTTGTCAGAAGCCAGACCACAGTGCTAGCAAAAGGCACAGTCTAGAGAACAGCGAAACCCATAAAAGGGGAGGAAGAGAGGAAAGGAAATGCTGGTGATAAGCAGATGGGGGCAAACTGAATGTAGTAATCTCCTAATCTGACCTTGGCTCTCACACACAGTAGGGTTCCTGCAGCTGGCATGCACCCACTGTGCTAAGATAATGGTTCACAAATAGAAATACTCTGTGTCTGTCCCATTTGTGCGTTAATCAAAGTGGGATTTAGGCAGATCCAAGATTCATAAATCCAAACTGGCGTCTTTATGGCCCATTTTCAACTTCCTTCTGAACTCAGTATTCTCCATTAAAATCATTTAGTCACAGGTACTTCTGCAGCGTGCACAGCTGGGATGCTTCAGATGTGACAGAGGATGTGCAGCCTGCTCATATCTGAGCAGAGAAGGCACTGCCCTGCTCATCTTTTCCTGGGGACTCCACAGAGGAAACTTTCTCACGGTGCCGGTCAGAGTGAAAACAGGACGCTGCCTTTTAAAACCTCTTCCCCAGCCAGACCTCACGTCCACGTGTGCAGGTTCCCCAAGGGAATCCCCACTGCTTCCTGAGGCACCCTCAACATGGGGCGCTGGAGGGCGTCAGAAGCAGAAGTGGAGGAAGGCCCCACCCTTTTGCTGAAGTTGGGGCACACCGCAGAATTAAGCAGAGAATGGGCTGAAGGAGAAGGAAGAAGGGGGCCGAGCATGCCTGCACAGCATAGCTGCGAGGGAGCCTCCAAAGAAAGGAGATCCCCACTTGAAAGTGCTCCAGGAAAGGGCAAAGTTGCTCTCTCCAATGCCAGGGAGGAAAGCTCTAGTGAGTGGGCAGCTTGATCAGGAGGCACCTCAGGAGAGGGTTCCCGAGTGTTGGTCACAGAATGAGAAATACTTCTTACTGTGGCACCAACGATGGTGTTAAAAGCCCATGTGCTTTGCTTTACCAATGTGAATGCTCTCCTTTCCCAAGTCTCACAGTTCAGAGGCAGGCAAAATACAGTGCGAGTGCAGTTTTCTCTCAACTGTCACTGCTAACCTAAGCAATAATTGGTTGGAGATGCAGGTCTAACTAGCATATCCAAGCATGTCCAACTGCCTGACCACTTCAGGGCTAACCAGAAGTTAAAGCACATTACTGAGGGCATTGTCAAATGCCTCCCGAACACTGGCAGGCAGGGGCAGCAACCACCTCTCTAGGAAGCCTGTTCCAGGGTTTGACCTCCCTCATAGTAAAGAGATTTCGCTAATCCCAGCCTGACCCCCCAGCACAGCTCTGTGCCGTTCCAGCGTGTCCTGTCACCAGTGCCCAGGGAGCAGAGCCCGGCACCTCCCTCTGCGCTCCCCTCCTCAGGACGCTGCAGAGAGCACTGGGGTTGCCTCTCGGCCTCCTTTCTCCAGGCTGGGCAGCCCAGGTGTCCTCAGCCTCTCCTCATAGGACTTGCCTTCCAGCCCTTCTACCGGCTTTGCTGCCCTCCTCTGGATGCTTTTGTAGAATCATTAGGTTCGGAAAAGACCTCCAGGATCATCTGATCCAACCATCCCCCTATCACCAATATCACCCATTAAACCATGTCCATAAGCACCATGTCCAACCTTTCCTTAAACACCCCCAGGGACCATGACTATTTCAATGCCTGACCACTTTTTCTGAGAAGAAATGGCTCCCAATTTCCTACCTGAACCTTCCCTGGCACAACTTGAGGCCATTCCCTCTAGTCCTATTGCTAGTTATCTACAAGAAGGGGCCGACGCCCAGCTCCCCACACTTTCCTTTCAGGTAGTTGTAGAGAGCAATAAGATCTCTTGAAATATATAATATAAATACTTGAATTTGTAATATATATGTTAATATATGTATTATAAGATATATAATATAAATACTTTGAATATAAGAATATTTCATGTACCTTACTATTCTTTTTTATATTGTGGAGCCCAGAACTGCACACAGTATTCAAGGTGAGGCCTCACAAACACTAAATCCAGTAAGAGAACCACCACTTTTGACCGGCTGGCTATGCTGTGTTTAATGCACCCCAAGATGTGGTTTGCCCTCTGGCTGCCAGGGCAAACTACTGGCTTGTGCTGAGCCTGCTGTCACCAGCACCCCCAGGGCCCTTTCTGCTGAGCTGCTCCTCAGCCATTCAGCTCCTGTCTGTGCCAGTGTCTGGTATTACTCCATCCCTGGTGCAGCACTCAACATTTACCTTTGTTGAACTACATACTGTTGCTGGTCACCCAGTGCTCCAACCTATCTACATCCTTCTGCAAGGCCTCTCATCCCTCCAGAGAGATAACACTTCCCAGTTTAGCGTCACCAGCAAACTTGCTGAGGATGCATTCCAGTCCTGCATCCAGATCATGGATATAAATGAACTAGATCAGCCCTAGACCTGAGGGAACACCACTAATGACTGTCCACCAGCCAGATGTATGCCCAGTCACTGCAACCTTTTGAGCTCTGACATTGGGTCTGTTCATCACCCAGTGCAGCATGAACCTGTTCAGCTCACAGCTGGACAATTTATCCAGAAGGATGCTGAGAAGGACAGTAGCAAAGGACTTACTAAAATCCAGAAAGATTACATCCACTGCTATGTGGATGCATCCCTCTGTCTTGGAGCAGTCACACAGTTCTTCAACCTAACAGAGATTGCTGTGTTTGCAGGCAAAACCAGGTCAGCCATTGAAAACTTCTCCTGTGTGATTTATGATGTTTCTCTCATGAACTGCACTTGGCAGGCAGGCAGGAATGCTCCAGGAGATACCCAATATTTTCTCTACTGGAAGAATTCAAGGTAAGTAAGCCTGCTTGAGTCTTGGAAAGTCTGAATTCTCACTCAACACATTACACTGCCCACTGCCCATCTTTAACTAAAACACTTTGTTATATGCAGAGATGATAATGAGACAGAATGTGAGCTTTACATTAAAGGTGAAAATGGCATGCACACAGGATGCAGATTCCAAAATGTGATGATTGAAGACAAAACTACTTATTTTCTGGTGGATGGAATTAGCAGCAATTCCCAGATCCAGTTCTATGATGAGTACATAGAGCTGTATGAAATTGGTAAGTACACAGCCAATGTTATTTTATTAATTACTGCTGTATTTAAAAAAAAAAAGGAGGGGGGGGGGGAGGGGAGAGGGGAAATTCTCTCTGAAGAGAAAAAAAGAAGAATAAAATAAAAGTGCATAACTACTACAGGTTTCTATACAGTGGTTCAAACTTGGTTCTTGAGAGCTGACAATATATGTTTCCAAAACTTACTACACTGAACAGACACAGAGACTGCAATAGCAGCTTTGAGAAGAGTGTGAACAAATCCATGGGACCCAAGTGATGAAATGCAATGGTTAATAACTTTCAGAGTCAGCTTTCTGGTGTGCTCATTTCACCATCCCAATAATGCACTGAGAGCTTCAAGAGCAATGTGTCCTAAAGCCAGAGGGAGGGTTCAAATGGCGTATTAAGACTGTATTAGTGGATACCTACATGCGAGCTAGGTGGTCAAGTTCTCTAAAACATGCTTCTGGTTCCACTCAAGATGCCCTCAGACATCCACAAGGCTTGCAGTTGTGTTCAGGACTTGTGAGAGACTAGGGTCTTTCTGAGTGTCCTATGTGGTCTGAAACCCACAGCGCAGGAGAGTTCAAGCAACTGACTCCTGCCTGCAGTCGGTGCAGGCTGGAAAGCCAGAGCTGTTCAGCTGAGCACACCTGCTCCACAGGGGGCTTTGCAGGCACTGTAGGCACTACTTATGATGAGGTCTCTGCTGACTGTAGTGGTTAGACACCCAGGTCACCTGTAGACAGCTGTATTGTAGGCACTCAGATTCAGATGCCTCAATCTTCTACATGAATATCACCATGTGGATAAAAAGTTCCATCTTTTTTTTTCCTATGGAGACTTGCATTGTCAATGTGAAATTTAGATGTAGAAGAAAATGGTGTGCTGCAGACTATATGACTGAATTATGCAAAATCCTTCATACACTTTTTTACATGAACTTCAATGTCCAACAGCTGTAGCACTAGATTCTCTAGTTTTTCTGTGTATTACTTCTGTTTACCAGATAGTATTTGTTACCATTAGTAGTGCACGGCTGTTTATAAGCTGCCTCAGCTTCACATGCATTTTACTATGAATGAGTTGTAGCTGATTACAGACCATGTCTACATTAATTTTTTCATTTCATTCCATTCCAGAAAGACTCACTCCTCCGTTAAATGTCAGTGTCAACTGTACTGTCAATCCAGCAGGTTGCACAATTACATGGCAAAAACCCCGTGCAAGTTATGAGAAACCTGAACATTGTTTTGATTATGAAATTAACATACAAAATAAGGTAAAAACAATTTCTTGGTTTGAATTTGGCACCATACCTAGCTACATGTATTTACATAGCATGCAATGTTCTCTTTGCTTATTAACTTCTCTCTCATAAGATTTGTAGTGTCCTCCGGCTCTGGTCCTGATGTTCTAACTTCCCACTGCTTGTGAATTTATTTCAAACTAATGAGATTGGCATAGCAGAAAAACAGAGAGAAGGGAAATGTTATGAGGGGTCTCTGTCCAAAGACTAGGAGAGCACCTGAGATGCTGTCCTGCATCTCCTCACAGAAGATGACCATATGATTGCAGCCCAGTGATCCAAAATGAGATTCGTTCTTTGGCACCAGCCTCCAGCCCAGGCCAGGGCCCCTCATGCTCAACCTGCTTCACAGGGTACCTCAGCTTCAACCACCCTGATGGCATTTTGCAGATGCTGGAAAACTCACAACTGCCTCTGAGTTTCAGCACATGGGGCAGTTTTTCCCCATCTCCTCCACCATCTCCCCCGTGATGTCACACTCTTCGACAGCCTTCTCTCAGGCACTGTTCTCCTTCTGGTTAAGACAACCCAATCCTCATCTTTCTGCACAATCCATCTTTTTCTATATGAACCTACCTTTTGAAATCAGAAGCTACTGAAAAAGGAAGCTATTCCTCAAAAAAAAGATACCAGCAACTCAAGGGAAAGTTACAACTCAAGTTCAGTCTACAACTTCCTCGTAAGGGGGTGTCGAGAGGCAGGAGACATTTTCTCCATTAACACCAGCGACAGGACCCGCGGGAACAGGCTTAAGCTGAGGCAGGGGAAGTTTAGGCTGGACATCAGGAGGGGGTTCTTCACAGAGAGAGTGGTTGCACACTGGAACAGGCTCCCCAGGGAAGTGGTCACTGCACCGAGCCTGACTGAATTTAAGAAGAGATTGGACTGTGCACTTAGTCACATGGTCTGAACTTGGGTAGACCTGTGCGGTGTCAAGAGTTGGATTTGATGATCTTTAAGGGTCCCTTCCAACTCAGGATATTCTATGATTCTATGATTCTATGATTCTAATACAGGCCCAGGGCAGACATCTGCAAAGGATGCATTTACTTTTCAGTAGGTTATCCTCTACTCTCTGTTCAGTCAGATGTGGTATTTTTTACCTCCTAAGGTATTTGACAAATTGTGTCCTTAAAATGCTTCTTTCTTTCCATTGATTACAAAAGGAACATAACATGGCTAACTCAGATGTAAATGTGTAGATATTTTCCCCAAAGTGAGCTGGGAATTATCTTACTGTATAGGCAGAGTACTACCAATTTACCATGGTAACCACAGGAAAAACGCAGAGCAATACAGAGAGCATGCCAATTTACCACAGGTGAAGTACGTCTGGTATCCATCAAGTACAACAGACAAGAGGCTGAGGTATCTGATCCTCCTCCACAGATCTCAGAAAAATTTCTTGAACCCACAAGTTTGAAAAGAAATAAGACTAAAACAATATTCTCAATGTTTATTTTAAAGAAACGTATGTCAGCTCTTCTTTTCTCTGTAGCAGTAGGAACGGGTGGGATTCACTTTTCCATAACACCAACTCTCCTGATGTTACATGTCATAAATGTTTCCAGGAGCTCACCTTTCAGTGCTTTCTGGGATCCTTACTAAAACCACTGCAGGTGATATTGTTTCCTAATTTTTACACTTATGCTTGTTTCTGTCTTAAATATTTACAAATTTTCAGGCTTTTTGGTCATGGAAAATATTTGATTCTTGTTAAGTAAATTTTGACGGTATGGAATGTGTATGTATTTGTCTAATAGAAAATGTATGCGTGAGTATTTGTCTAACAGAATTTGATTGGAAGAAGAAATTTGCTGTTCACATCAATTTTGTGCCGTGTTATCAAGAAGACAGCAGAAAACACATCTTCCAGATCTGCTATGTTTAGAGGGTGTATATAAAGATTGCCTAAGATTTTAAACTCGATTACTTCATGGTCAGTATGGCCAACAAGTCTACCAACTGCCACTTCACCCACAAGACCTCTGTTCACAAGCATCAGATCTAGGAGGGCACCTTTCCTAAACAGCTACCTTATAGTACCTGTACCAAATTCATGTTTTCTTCCTTTTCTAAAATGAAAAGGAGGAAGCCAAAACTCTGAATGAAGTGCCATATTCTGAGATGTTACTGGAGCAGAATCTCCATTTGGACTTTCCAGTTTATAATTACTTATGATTTTTATAAGTGAGAACCGGAGAACAGAAGAGGAAAAAACATTATTACTTGACAAGAAAATCATAAAAATAAAGATTTATCTTTGTTTTGCAGGGTGAGCATGACAAAGATAAAAAGGATCCTCCTGTAATAGTAAGTATTCTTACCCTATACATATTTGCACTTCTGCCCTCTTTAGCATGTAAATTACTATTATATAGAACACATACATATATGTTATTTCATATATTACGTATTATATTATATATATATTATAACATATATATATGTTATAAAATATACATATAGTTATTTCTGGAGCTATAGCTTTTGCATCAACATAAGAACTCAGGAAGATATTTTTCTGTGGTATTTTCATATGTAAGTTTCTTAATATCTCTCAACAACTTTAAACTTCACAACAGAAACACTCAGTGGTAGGACGAACTAATGTATCAGAATTTAAAATTTGGAGAAAAGAACACTTAACAACCATGTACCTACAAACTCATACAAATTAGTTTTCCAAACTTTATTAATATTTGCCTCTGGAATGAAATACACCATCTAAATGCTTTGATTTTAGGTAAACACAAACAAATACGAATTCGAAAATTATAATGTGAAAAAAAAATACATTCTGAAAATCAGAGCACGTGGAAACAGCTGTCGTATAAACAAAAGCTGGGGTGAATGGAGTAAACCCATAGAGTTTGGTAAGCCCATGGAATATATATATATATATATTTATTTTATTACAATGTTTGCAAACCTTTCTCTCTCGAACTCATATATATATGACTAAATCTTGATTCTTACCCAATGACGTGGAAGGAACACAGTAGAAACTATTAACGTAGAGGAGATGCTCAAATACTGCGAAATGGAGGCTGATAACAACCTGTGAGCAATTGTGATTGTGAAGACAGCTATTAGTCAGATGCCAGGGTTATAGGAACTGGCTGAGATAGACCCAAACTATCATCTGCCTGAAGCTCTGAGATTTCCTTTAAGTTCTTGAAGATTTTATCACAATCATCCTCTTCCTTCTGAATCCTTTTCACCATTTCCTAAATGTTATTTTTTTAGTTCCACTACTGTCTCTGCTTTTCACCCTGCAACTTTCTCCTTCTCTGGATTTTTTTTTTTTTAATTGATCTCCACAGTTTACATGTTCAACTTGTTTTAAAATGTTTTAAATCAGATGCCAAGCTGAAATCCTTTGGATTATTCAAGAGGTTAAGGTGAAATTGGAGTTAATTACCGACAATCACAAAAGTAGATTTTGGGCACACTATGATGTTTTTCCCTTGGATTTTTCAGGTGAAAACGAAGATTACTTCCTTGTTGTGCTTTTACTTCTGATAGTACTTGGAACAATCTTAGTGACACTGCTCCTTTTTTTTCTTTGCAAAAGGTAAATCAATCTTATTAATGTAGGTATTTCTGTGAAACACATTCTTCCTACCTCTATAAGCTTCAAGAATCTGGTTATCAATACCATGAAGTGTTATTATCAGCATTGTTTGGGATGGCACTGTGGAACACAAAATCACAAGCGAAAAAGGGACAAAGACTGATGAAGTTAGGGACTGATGCAAGCAGACCTTGGGGAAAAAAAAAGTCTGTGTTTTTAAGTATTTAACATTGACATTACTTTACAATCATTGACTTCACGTAGTGCAAGACAACAAGGAAGCAGTATAAATGAATGTGTCCTTTGATAAAATTTCTCACATAGTGGTGGAAGAAAGTTATTTACACCAGGCGAGCTACTGAAAATCAGTTTAATAAATTATTTAGTGTAGCTTTAGTCACAAAGTAAGCTTAAGTTACTTAAGTGATCAGTGTAAGAAGTTACCCGCCAGTCTACACAAAATATTTTCTTTCTTCTCACTTAGTGATTTGTAGAGCAATAAATAACATCCTTAAGGTACAACACAATGTTTGTGTTATATTGCTGGTATTTACCAGTAATTTAATTTATTCTCAATCCCATTTTGTATCCAAAGGTATTGCAGTTTCAAAAGAGTATTTCCTCCTATTCCACAACCAAGAGACAAATTTAACACATCACATGATGAAAATATCCAGGTATGCTTTCTCATTTATTTAGTCAAATTTGCTAACTAAAACACACAAGCTCGAATAATTAGCATATAAAGATGAGAGCCAAATTCCATTAAAAACTAATTTGATCCTGTGCAAAGTATGTTGTTTTGAAACTAGAAATACTCTTTGTGAGTGCTGCGTCCAGAGATTATCTTGTGTGTGTTTGCATCGTATTTTAAGGTCATAGTTATTTTTAGCAGATTGGTAATTTCTGTACTTACTGCTTTTGCAAGGTTACTGTTTGTGGTTTGAAAATAGTCAAATCAAGGAAGCATTTGCCAGTAGTATTTTCTGGTATTGGTGATCATGAAATGCATATTTGCATATATAAAGCCCGATATATACTTATGAAAACTCTTTTACATTGGATCGTAAAAAAGTAGGGCTGGAAAGAGTCTCAGAAACTTAACTGGTCTTTCCCTTTGCTTCAGCACAGGATTAGTTAACGACAATTTCAATGTTTTGGGCAAATTGCATTCAAGTGACATTCTATAGCATCCTTAGACTGCATGTTATGTTTACCCTTACTTTCAGAAACTTTGTCAAAGTAGTCTGTTTTACTGAATTTAAAATCCACTACTTCCAAACCTGATTCCTTTCCTGTTTACAGTACTGTATGTACTTAAACACTGTCAACAACAGCTAACGCTCCCAGTCTCTGTTCACGTGTCCTGACAACCAAACTCAAACCATGCATGTTTCTCTTCTATTTGGTCTATGTGAAGAGTCCCTTGCACTGCTCCTGCATGATGGAATGCCCACCTTGTGTTAATTAGCTATAGATATTTAAGTCACCAAATGAGGCTAGTTACTTATTGCCTACAATGTTTCAACAGACAACACCTTTTTCAATAAAGTTTGAGAAGTGAGAACTTTTCCTTCAAGTTTTCACAAAGGCTCTTCAAAGCTATTGTTACTGAAACTCCTGTTTTGGTAACCGTATACCAACAGGTTGACCTACATATGATAGTTACCAGCTTTGGGGTTAATACTAGGTAGACAGCAATGCAACTTGGATGAGTTTCTTCATCCATATGTTACAAAAGCCTGATACCTCATTTCCTATCAGGCTACCAGAACAAAGGCTGCAGATTAGCAGTTCACAATCCACCAAGTTATAAATTGGCATTTGCTAGTAAAGTAGCAAGCAGTCCTTAAATCTTGCAGACCCTCCATCTCGATGTTTATGCTAAACTTGAGGGACCTCAAAATCCCTGTGCTCGTATTACTGGAATAACACAAACACCACCCAGAGCCCAGGTTATCTTTGTGGATGTGGTTTCATAAACTGTGGCATGGGCACTTCCACGCAGGCAGCAGCTGATCAGTACTAATTGCCAAAGTTCAGGTTCACAGCTGCCAACCCTGTGAAGGTATTTTTCCCAGTCTCTTACCTGCTGAACACCTTCTATGCTCTTCTTCGCCTATTTTAGTCTTAAAAATTAGTTTCATCTCTTCTTCCCAAAGATGATCACTGGTAGAGATGCTTGAATGATGTAATCCTTCAAAAAGGATAGAGCAAAAATGTGTTCTCAGAACTTCCCCATCCAATTGAATACCAGGACTACATATTCCTGGCGTTTAGGTCTAACACATTTATGAACTCTTCTAAACTTACGGTGGTCCTCTGCTTCACGTTTCTGATGCCTGTATTTCCTCATTTTGTCCCTCCTTCCTCTAATGACCTTTTCACATCCTCTCATCGTTTGTCCTGCTCCTTGACCCAGCTTTCTGCTAGGTCATTGAAAAAAATCATGGTTTATAACTGTAAACTCTGCACCAGGTTTGCACTTGCTTCCTTCACATTTATGTTTAAAGAGTGTTTGCTTTCCCATTTTATATGGGTAAGATTCTACTCAGTTCAGACAATGCTCCTTCATTTTGTTTTAGTGATCTTCCTTCACTTTGTCATTCTTTGTTTATCCCCTGCAACTGCAAGCATTTCTTATGCATCAGAATAGCAAAACCAGTATGCCTTTGCAAGAAGGTGTGTCTATCATTTCTGAATGTTCCCTGCTCTACAACAGTAAATCTGTAGCTTACCGCAAGTTAAAGGCTAATGAATTTTCTCTCTTAGACAGAGAACATGTTTCCATCCAGCCTAAGCTGTACTAAGGAAGTAACTATGGTTGAAGAGATGACCTAACTTTCTAAAAAGAAAACAGACTTGGATTCTTCAACACAAAATCATGCATCATGACAATCTACAAGCATTTAAGGTGTTCTTCACAGTATAGACTAGAAATGAACACCTATGAAATTTTCCCCCATTAAAAACAATAAATAAATAAAATGGAATAGGAAGCTTTCTAAAATACAGGCCTTAGATTTAGATTCCTGCTTTTATATGTATGTGTAAAATTCCAGATCTTTTTCTGTTAAATGTATTTTTCAAAATAAACACATTTTACCAAATATGTGCTTCAATAAGGCAGAAAACAAATGCTTTTTTTAAAAGTCATTTATTATTTGCCTCTTATGTTCCCACACCGCATAATCACATTGCGAATTGCTGCTGCATGACTAAGGGAAGCAATATACTAGAAAAATGAACACCTAGTAGTACATGCTGAAATGCACAGCATAGCTAATTGCAGTTCCACTTACAGAACAACCCACTCTTACATAGATTTCTTTTCCTATTTCCTCTGGTTAAAACCAAATTCTGTAGTGGGGGGATGAGATTTGTCATCCCCCTGTTCAAGAACTGCTCAGGTAACTGTCATGCTTGGTTCTTCCTCACAAAGCCAGGCCACCATACACTCACAGTAACGTTATGCAAGGTGCTTTATCTCTACCTTCCAAGCCACTGATGTAGAAAGTAAACCAATGCAATCTATTTATACAGACAACCTTTTCCCTGCCCCCCCCACCCCCCCAATCAATATAATTATAACTGAAACAGCAGCTTGATTGGCAAGGTCAACATCAAATGACCTGCTCACATCACAAGAGTGCTACCATGACTGAACAAGATAAAAAAACACCTGCAGTAGGTACATAAGGTTTGCCATTAGCCTGTGTACAAAGTAGCTATGGAATGTACTTACACTCATATAAAGATGTTGAATGCAGTGCTTGTGCCAAGGAACATCATGTTGGAGCCAAATAATCAGACAAAGCCATGTAGTAAATTTAAATACCTCATCTTGAGTAGCAACCTCAGAAGGCACAAAAAAACCTCAGCTCAGTCAGCCTTCAGTGACTCATACAATGCCATAGTTTCTTTCAGATACAGGGCAAGTTCTTAAGAACATGACTGGAAGATGAACACCTTGTCTTCCTTTACTGGTCTCCCCACATCCTTGTAGATTACAGAGTACAAAAGCAAGATTATACACACATACGCAGATCACAGACTTAATTCCTCATACTGCCATTTGAGATAATGTACTACCTGTTTCTAGTCTTCAGACAATCCTTGAAAGTAGACATTATTCAGTTATTAGTGAAGGCTGACCTACTGTTACCTCTATTTTAAAGCTACACAGGATCACACATATTCCCTGTCACATATCCTAACTGCACCTCTAAAACTGAGCTTCATTTCAGATTAAATCTATCTTCCACAGAGGTACTGACCACTGCTAGAGATCAGGCCGAACACACTCTTGAGTGGCAAGATCAG
This sequence comes from Anas acuta, assembly GCF_963932015.1. Classification (NCBI taxonomy): domain Eukaryota; kingdom Metazoa; phylum Chordata; class Aves; order Anseriformes; family Anatidae; genus Anas; species Anas acuta. The sequence continues at coordinate 70,695,856 of NC_088979.1, forward strand.
CATTTCCAAATAGCAGCAACAATACAATAGACAGGTCACTCAAACATTAAAGGCATTTAACTGGGTTCCTGGGTTTTTGCATGAATGTCCTGTGTTGCTTTCTATATTAACTTAAAAAATATATATATTCCATTTTAAGTTGCTTTGCGAAGGGCAAGAACATCACTTTTTGACAGCCCTTGCGACTTTGGGTCCTTGAAGTGCTACAACAGAAAAACCCTCATTTTACATCACATGAAAAGCTGCAAATCAATTCTTAAGAATCATGCAAAAAGCCACTTGCAGCAGCCCATCATACACAATCAGGCACAAAGAATGGGAGTGGTTTCTATTAGTACAACCTATGCTTTTTTCTTCAAAGGTCTCACATTCAATTATTTTAATAAAATCAAGCTTATTCTGTTATAGTGCAGTGTAAGTGTATCAGATGAACCATTATCCAAAACAAGTTTTCAGAGAAAAGAGGCCTTCCCAAAGCTTCGATGTAATAATTTCAACACAGACAGAGTAAGTATGTTTATTGTTTTACAGCAGAATGCCCCAATTTAAGAACAAAATTGCTAGATGTTCAGCTGTGCAAAATGGTACATAGTGCTTCAGTACAAGTGGAAAAGAATGATTTGTTAGCAAGTACTTTCAAAGACAATTTTATGGTCCTAAAACAGATAGGACTTGAAACTGGGGACTGATCCATGGGCATACAATGCTTTTCTACCTAACTTGGACCCAGCCACTTTGGACCCTGAACCAGTGACGCTGATTTCTCATTGCTGAAACAAGTCACCACACTGAACTGCCAGATTCAGTGTCTTCACACAGGTTACCATGAAATGGATCAGTTCTGTATGTCAGTTTCCAGCCCCATCTACAAATATCATCTGGCTCTGATAAATAAGACTCACAGGAATTTCTTGAAGGTCAATGGTCCATAATGGTAGTTATTCTACATGATCTGCTCAACTTGATTTCAAATTCTAGTTAGGCCGCTTAAATGACTTTCTTGAATTCATCATACAGCACAAGCACGAAAGCTCCCCCCATGCCTCGGAGAACATTAGACCATGCACCCTTGAAGAACGCCTTTCCTCCCTCATCCCTTGCAATCTTCCGCCAGCAGTCAATCGTTCCAGAGTACATGATATCAGCTGTAGAAAAAGAGCAAAGTGATTTTTAGCTCCTGTAATTGTACCTCAGGTGTCTCTAGCAACTGCCATTTCACTTCCCTAGCTACTTCATGTCCCACACCTTGCTTTAAGACTACCACAATACTAGCTCAGGCAACAGAAAATCTTGCTACCTGCCTGCCTAGTTATTGTAAGTTATGTCACAAAAGAATCTGAAATGTTCTTATGGCATTCATACTGTCAACTCATTGCTTTCACGTAGCTTGCCACTGTAAAGAGCCAGCCCATTTACCCAATTCATATTCCACAAAGAGAAGTCTTCAGCATAATTCCTCACAAACACCACAGATTGTGAGCCTTACTCAATTGCCTCGTACTACTTAAACATAATTAAAGTTAACAGATATTTATGCAATAAGGAACTGGAAGTGCTGAGGGATGACCGTTAGGAACTCCGTCTTGTTAGTGCTGCATGAAGAACCACAGGGAGTAACAGCCTACCTCCTTTGCGTCCCGACTGCATCATCATCCTACGCCGCACAGTATCGAAAGGATAGGAAACCACACCAGCCACAGCTGTCACTGTCTGTGCAATCATCCAGCTGATAACAATGTGAGTATTTCTGGGATCTGGCAGCATGCCTGCAATAAAAAAAACTAATTAGCTTTTTATCCTCCACACCCTCCTTCAGTTCACTGCACAACAACAGCTACTTTCCTAGCTTTTACAAAACATTGTAAAGCTATGATTTAAGCTGCAACAAGACGCTTGATACACTTGAAGCACACTTAGGCTATGTAGAAAAAAAAATCAAGGAAACCCACAGTATTTTATATTCTCAGTAATCAAAATTTAGGCACCAAGATGCTTTCAGACTGGCACGGAAGTGTTTTAATCATTCCCCGGGTGTTTATACAAATAAGGGTTACTAGAATAATGCATTGTCCCTATAAATTTTAATGAACTATACACACCCATTATTCCCACACCCAGAAGTCAAGCTTAAACAAATGATTTCTGAAAGCACTGCTCAAACCAATTCTGCTAAGCACACCCAAATTGGTCTAATGTAACTACAGCAACTCAGCGAGCAAAACCAAACTTACAATATTTGTGTATGGTTACCAACAAACATTACTGCTATAAAGAAAACCTGCTGGTTTTTAACTCCAAGTAAAACAAAAGGAAAATTCAAAAGCAGCCTGCACTATCAATACATCCTGAAGATTTGCTTTGAACAGCGCCACTGGCAGGTCACACTGATGCTGACCAAGACACCCCCTTCTGCCCCCACACTTACGTAAGCTATAGACAGAGCAAACAAAGTGACATGCGAGAACAGACATAAACAGGCAATACAATTCTGCAAATTGAACCAAATGATGAACCAAAAAGGTTCATCAACTCCCTCCTGAAATTTTACCTTTTGCTGTATCGTAGATTCCAAAGTAGGCAGCTCTATAGATGATGATGCCCTGGACAGAGACATTGAACCCTTGGTACAAGCCACGCAGACCATCAGACTTGGTGATTTTGACTAGACAGTCCCCTAGACCAGAGAATTCTCTGTCTGCACCAGCTTTTCCAACATCAGCTGCCAAGCGGGTTCTTGCAAAATCCAAGGGGTAGACAAAGCAGAGGGAAGTGGCTCCAGCTGCACCACCAGAGGCCAGGTTACCAGCAAAATACCTCCAGAACTGAGTGTGCTTGTCTACTCCTCCCAGGAACACCTGCTTATACTTATCCTTGAAGGCGAAGTTGAGAGCTTGAGTTGGGAAGTATCTGATGACATTCGCCAAATTCCCTCGCCAGAAGGACAGCACTCCTTGCTCCTTTGGAATACGCACTACGCAATCGATGATGCCTTTGTACTGCTTATCGGCAGCAATCTGTTTACTTGCGTGTTGCACCTGCAAATAAGAGTACGCATTTTTGACTCAATGCCTTGGCAGGCCTGCACTGCGGCTTGGCTTAAGCCTGTTTGGAGCGTAACAGGAAGAGCTGCTAACCAGAACGCCTGACAGCAGCTGGGTATGGAGACCGAGCCCGTGGTTACCACAGTAAGGTTACCATACCCCCTGATAACAAGCTTAACGTCCAAAAAACCCTCTGGGTCAGCACGAACGTTAAGTCTGAAAACCGATGTTAGCGCGCGACGGCCGAGCCCCTCTGTAAAGGGGCTGCCCCCAGGAGTGTCAGCGCTGCTGGGGGGGCAGCTAACGGCCGCCGGGGGCCCGTTACCGGCCGCGAAGGTCACGCGAGTCACCTTGTGGCGCCGGGGCCGCCCCGCCCAGGTCGCGCCGGGCGCCGCGCGGCCGCCCCGCCCCGCCGCCCTCCCTCCCAGCCAATGGGCGGCCGCGGCGCGGCGTCACGTGAAGCCCGCCCCAAAGATGGCGGCGCGCGGCCGCCCCTCCTCAAGCGCCCCGGCGCCCTCGGCGCGAGGAAGTGACAGCGCGCGCCGCCCCCTCCCCCGGCCCCGCCCCGCCCCCGCGTAGCGGAACCGGCTTCCACCCGCCGCCGCGCGCGACCACCGCCCACGTGACCACCCCCTACCCCCCCACATACAAGGGGGGGGGGGGGGGGCAGCCCCTTTGTCTCGCGCGGGCAACGGCCGCTCCCCTCCCCCCCCCCACCGGTTGCCAACGGCCTGAGGCTGAGGGAAGGGAAGGGAAGGGAAGGGAAGGGAGGGAGGGAGGGAAGGTCACCGGGCCCGGCCGCGCCGCCGACCTGCAGCAGGAGCTTGACCCGCTCGATGGGCGCCACCGCCGTCTTGCTGATGGCCGCGGCCACGCCGCCCGCCAGGAAGTCCTTGAGGAAGGAGATGGCCTGCTCCGCCATGGCCGCCGCTGGCACCGCACCGGGACAGGAAGCAGGGGGGGGTTCAACCGACGCCGCTGCCGCCGCTCGCGCCGAAAGGGCGGCGCCGTCCCCGCGCATGAGCTAAATGCCGGGGCCCCGCCGGACACGCCCCTCGCCTCGCACCCCATTGGCCGAGCCGCCGGGGGGCGGGGCCGAGCCGGCTGAGGGCGGCCGTTGCGGCCGTTGCTCCCCCCTCACGGCCCCCCCCCCACCCCCCCAGGCGCCAGTCGGGCTGCGCCGCCTCGGCCTGGCGGAGCGCAGCGGCCGCTGCCCTGCGTTAGGTCCCGTAACCGCCCGCGCTTCCACCGGGCGCTCCCCACAGGCGTGAATAGAGCCGGCCGTGCTGGGACACGGATGACCTGGCGGCCCAACCGCAAAGCTGCGGCGGCTGAGGCGCCCGAAACCAGCGGTTACGGGGGGGTGTGTGCGCTATGCAGTGACCTGAGCCGGGGTATCCACGGGACCCTTCGTAACCCGGACCCCGTGCACGCAGTTATCTAGGCTGGGATTTTCTTCCCCATAAAACTTTATGCTGGCGAGAAAAGAATTTCGCTCGCTGGGACTCTGGTGCTGTCAGTTTGCAAAATGAAAGTGAAATGTATGAAACCTTTGCGATAAGAAATTGTTTAGTCAGTGGTTGTCCTGTTCACCTTGGAGCTCTCAGATGCATCTGACTGGGGGAAATCTCGTTTTCTCTTTAGCATCATTCTTTTCCTCTTGTTTCTGTGCTGCTTTGTTTATTTTATTTTCACAGAATCACAGAATTTCTAGGTTGGAAAAGACCTCAATATCACCGAGTCCAACCTCTGACCTAACACTAACAGTCCCCACTAAACCATATCCCTAAGCTCTACATCTAAACGTCTTTTAAAGACTTCCAGGGATGGTGACTCCACCACCTCCCTGGGTAGCCTTTTCCAATGTCTAACAACCCTTTCAGTAAAGAAGTTCTTCCTAACATCTAACCTAAAACTCCCCTGGCGCAACTTAAACCCATTCCCCCTCGTCCTGTCACCAGGCACGTGGGAGAACAGGCCAACCCCCACCTCTCTACAGCCTCCTTTAAGGTATCTGTAGAGAGCGATAAGGTTGCCCCTGAGCCTCCTCTTCTCCAGGCTGAAAATTTTATTTTTCTTTAACTAAAATTTTAGTTTTCTTTAAAAAATTTTGTATTCTGCTATCTACTTTCATAAGAGCTACACAGGGCTAAAAAGGAGGAGGAGGATGTTCTTAAACCAAATGCAGTGCCCCCACATCTCATCTCTAATTATAGCTAAGACGAAAAAAAAAAAAAAAAAAAACAAACAAAAAAAAACAACAGATGAAACTTGTGCTTTTATGCAGCTGTCTATTCCAGAAACTTCACAGAACACAGAGGAATCTTGATCTTGACAAGCTTCTGCTCTAGTTCTTCCAATCTTGTCTACGCCATGACAATAGTGCTGTTTCCTGGCTTCATTTAACAGTTAACATTTCCATGCTACACAGGTGAATGCTTTAATGCATTTTATGAGATAGTGTTTAACAAGTTTAGGAAGGGGAAAAGAAGGTAAGCCAGTTGCACTGAAGCGAGTGTGATTTTTATCATTGATTTTCACACATACACACGATGTCTATTATTGAATACTTGGTGTCATGGCCCTTCCAGCCCATCTTTGTAAACGGATGTAGATAGGAGAACAATGTGCTTCCTGAGGAGCAGCCTGCTTCCACAGCCCTCAGTTTTCTGAGGCTTGCAAATGACTGAGCCCTGTGGCTGGAGACCACAGCAATGTGATGATATTCATTCACTTAATTACTAAGGGGAAAACAAGCCCCGAGGCTGAACTGGAGCACTGCTGTGAGGGAGGAAGGACAAGAAAAGGAATCCCAGGAATCAGTTACAGGTAGGTAACGGGAGCAAAAGCCTTCATGGTAGGCAGAGTGGCACCTCCTGCATCTCAGGCTCAACCCTGTCTGTATAGTGGCAGTCAGCCCCCCTCCCCCCCCCACTTGGAATCCTGTTGTGCCCACACACTTTCTTACCACATAAAGAGTGCACACGCAACTGGGGGACAATAAAGAAAAGAGGTGAGCAAAAAATAAGGAGGAACTACTATAAATTGCATTTGAAACATTTAACTAAACTGTGGACTATGAAAAAGAGGAGAATATGTTGAAAAAAAGATGCAAAGAAAAAGAAGTGTATAAAAAATAATATGCAAATGAATGCAGAGCTACATGTAAGTAGTAAATGGGATAATAGTTCTTTATTTACAGTGGAGACTATAAAAACAAAAATGGTATTAAAGTGGATGGTGTTGAAGTTATACCTGCATTAACCTCCTGAAGCGGGGACAAAGCAATCAATGTGCGCTGGTCTAAAAGTTGGACTGTTTGAATTGCACCCAGTACAGAGAAACTGACTTCTCAGCAACGTCAATACTACTGTAAGGCTGCTGATACCATTGGTTTGGAGCCTGGTTCTGACCGTACTACAAGTGTTGTGCAACTACAGTAGGTATCAGTGCCATCAAGTGTTGCCAGCACATTCTTTATTTTGAACTTTACTCGAATTTAAAATAAATGCAAACACTTTTTAAAATGTTAAGAGTAACTCCAGTTACATCTTTTTTTTTTTTATATTGGGAAACAGAATATACTTACATAGTTACAAGACATCAACCATGATCCAGATTTTACTGGTAGATTTTTTTTCCCTATGTCTTAATGCAGAGAATGACATCTAACAAATTTCCTGTCAATTTGATTTTCACATTCGCGAATCCATGTTGTTCCAGTAAACCTCGGTATTCAGAGCCACTTCTCTCCTTTCCCTCTGTCTGCACAAGCATGTTCAAAGACTGAAGCAAAGCTGTGCTCCTGCTCTTCTTCTCATCAGCCAGTACCATTTCAGCCAGCAAAATCCCACAGCCTAATTTAAAAACAAATGCATGCAACAGTGCTAATCCGTTATCCAGCAAGAGAATTTCTGCTACCATATATAACTGTGCAAAACATAGGACACAGATTGAGTCCATTTTTCATTTATTCATTTGCTGTATTTTAAATGGCCAACCAATATTAAATGTAGAATCCACTACTCTTATAAAAACCACAGGAAAATCCAACACACGTCACAGATGTTTGCAAGGCAAGAGGGGGCTACTGTAGACTTGGTGTGACTGCTATGGAAAGCAGTAAGGTAAGTATAGTAGTTATATTTCTTTGGACTATATGGCCGATCCATGTTCATATTGAAATTGTGGTGGATGGCAGGTATTACAGCAGCAGCCAACATTGCACCTTATTTCTGTACAAACTGAGGTTCTCCTGGTGGGAGCGACCAAGGGTGGAGAGCAGAACTTGAGTTACTCTGTGCTCACACAGCCTCTTCCTCCATCTTCAGACCCATGAAAGGGAAGACACAAGTGAGGGGATTACTGGCAAACCAATGCTTGTTTTACTTACTGTCTTTTGGACCAGCATCTTACACAGAAGTTTCTCTTGGCACAGTAGAGATAGGAGGCCACCAACTCAGACCAAAATGCCAGCATTGTACAGTGATTTTAGTATTAAGTGCTGCACAATATTAATAACTGTGTTCTGATCATGAAGACAATCCCCTCTGCCATTCCAATCAGTACACTTCTGACATTTAGCAATCAATAAAAAAAAATGAAGCATAACACTGCAGCTTGGGATTTGACAATAAAATTGCTGGATGAGGTCTGTGTTACTATCAGGTGTCATTGAAGTCCTTCTGAAAGCTTATTGAGATCTCTACATCGTCACCATATTATTAGTTACCTTAAGGCAAGTTCAAGCCACTTATGCTGCCGTGAACAAGCGCTTCACAAAGAAAAATAATTAGCCAAGCATATCTGAGGTGATCTGAACCTACATTCTCTCCCCCATGGGATTTTTGTCTGAATTCAGATATCAAAAAATTAAATGCATTTCAGTTAGCTTTCTTACAGACTATCCACCATTAAATGTACAATCAATTTCCATACAAAGCCCAGGAAATTTCCTTTCATAAATAGGCAAAATGATGCATCTACTGAAAATACCTGTTCTCTAGCAATAGGAGCTTGAGGTGACTAGATGACTTGAATGCCTAATGTTTAGGTATCTCAGGCTACAAAAATGAACCCTATTTGTCAAGAATCTGTAGTTTCTGTTCTCTCTCACCCTTCTTGTGTGATTCTCCTTTGCCTTTAACAGAGGTGAGTACTACAGTCTCAGATTACACAGCAAATACTAGGTAGAGTGATGCAGGACTGTCATTTTTAAGTTATCACTGTGGTACAACTTTGGAAGAGTGTCCAAATTTTGTATACCCCCAGAGGGGGGCACAAACAGAATAGGCATTATCTATCTCATTCATCTACCATTTTTTCAACCTGTGATTCTCCACCTCAAAAAAAAAATAAAAAAAAAATCCAGTGCATCAGATTTCCTCCAAACTATTTGTTAAAGAAGAATGTGGGCAAGACAGCATCTTCAAGAAGACATCACTGAATGCCATTTCCCAAGAAAGTAACAGAAAACCTACAGCCTTTATTAGCAGCAATTTATTTGGATTTTAAAACTTAGCTCCTTCATTCCTTATGACTTGATTAGTTAACGGACCCAAGTTTTCTTGCACCCACTGCTCAGGAAATCTTTTCAGTGCAATGCCATTAACTCCACCCCTTTCACCAGTCAGCAAACAATACCAGCCTTCTCCAGAAGGACAGAGTTTGAACATTAATGAGAGAAGATGAATTTATGATTTCTCAGGTGACTGAATGATTACAGAACACCTTAGGACAAAAAGGACTGCAAGTCTCCAGCCCTGCTCAAAGCAGGGCAGCTCTACAGTCAGATCAGCTTGTTCAGGGCATTGTCCTCAGATCTTGAAACCTCCAAGGACAGAGATCCACAGACTCTCTGGACAACCTGCTCCTACACTTAATTACCTATACAGTGATTCTCCCTTCCCCTCCCCTTGATATCCAGTCAGTCTCTTCCCAGTTATGCCCATGCTCTCTCACTCCACACTGCACACCATAATGAAGAGCCTGGCTCTGTCTTTTTGGTATCTGTCTCTTTGGCAGTGAAAGGCCAGATTTCCCCCCAAACCACCTATTCTAGATTGAGGTACATTTCCTTCAAGGCTCTCCTCACAAGCCACATAATGCAGCCCCAAGCCATCTTCATGACTTCCACTGGACTTGCTCACATTTATTAAGGTCTCACAGCTACCTCCTCTTAAATTCTTTCAGGAGTATTCCTTTGCTCTGCCCAGTCTCCTGACTATGGTAAAAGTTGAGGGGTGTGGATGATGCAAGCCACTTGGGAAGGTAAAAAAGCAGCTTGCATCTTTTCTTCTCACTGCAAGACCAGTTTCTAAAATAGAACAATCTATTTTGTTTGGAGACATCCAGGAATATAGACTACATTCAGACTGTTCAGCAAAGCAGATTTGTCTACAGTTTGTATTAGCCTCCTTTTTAAGGCAAAAGTAGCTAGGAAAGTGATCCTGAACCCACTAGCAACACAGCACGGTATTAATTTAATATTTGCTAATTTAACATTTATAAGTAATATTTATTTATGAAATATTTTATTATAAATAGCTTTCATTCATACCTCAGAATACTTTACAAAAAGGAAGTCTCATGAAGAGCCCAGCAGAGCTGCGGTCGTACTTTACCACAGACACCATGCCCAAGGGAATAAAGCTCACTGCATATAAAGTGCTGCACTTTAATCACAGAGTACACTGAGGCTGTGTGGTAACCAAGAATGTGCTATTTAAGTTTTATAGTCAGCAAGTACACAGGACTTACAGGCACAGGTTTAAGTCTGTGACAGAGGTGTGCCAACTTTAGGATTGCAGGTGTTCTGACTCAAAACAGCTTCTCGCAGTTTAAAGAATAGCATTATGAACTTTATGAATAACTATGAAGTAAGAAACACCTAATTGCTGGAATGAGTCTTAGGATACCGACCCGTTAAGCATAATGGCAAACTTCATTAGAATACAGAAAAGAAAACTGTTTTGAAAACCGTTTTAAATTTATTCAGTACTTCAACATCTTATCTCTAAATGTCTATGCAGATCAGATCAGCTGAATTCCATGCAGAAAAAGCTTCTGCTAAGACTTACACCCCTCTCTGGGAGTATTTCCCTGATTTTGTACAGCTGAAATGCTCTGTATTACATATTCCTCGTGATTAACTGAATCACTGTAGCACTTTCACTTTACTCAGTGCTCAAAGAGCAAAGTAACTTCTGATTAATCAACAAGACCGGGTAGATGTAACTCTTGACCTTGCTCATAAACTTTTATTTGCAGAGGTCGGTGATTCAACATAGGCACTGCCTCTATCACCCCAGCTCATCAGGATTACTGTTGTAGAAACACGTGGCAGGACATACGGCAAGAAACTCACAACTGATAGACAAGAAAGCTAGTTCTGGAAAGCAACTTTAATCTCCAGGAAAGCTTCCACCACAAACTGGATTTTAAATCTAGGAGAATGCCAATGAAGTATCAGGAAAAAACAAAGGTTAAGAGTGGTGACCTAAGTGATGAGTTACTTGAGGAGAGGGGATAGAGAATATAATTCTCTAGTTAAAAACTGGAACATGAAGAAGCTGCTAAAATTTCTATTCATACATATTCTCTTATGAAAACTGTAACACCTAGGATTCATGCCAAATGAGACAGAAGTCGTATGTAGTCACAGATCTGTATTCAGAAGAAACAAAACCGATAGGAACCAATAGGAACAGCTCTCAATTGCAGCCTGTGGGGTATATATTATGTCTGGAGGTTAGAGGCTGCTGAAGCTCGTGACACTACTGCTCTTGTGGGAACATGTTGGAGCTTTGTTCTATTTTCCCTTTTGCCCAAGGCAAAAAAAAAAAAAAAAGCCTAAAAATGTTATCCTTCAGTTGCTTTTCAGTAAAGCCCCACAAAAGTGAAAAAGAGGACTACCATCCTGATTTTGATAGAGTATCATTATTATTTTTACATTTCTGATAAAAATGCGTAGTGACCACTGAATATACTGCAGAGGGAGAATTCTGTAGCTTTAAGGCCCAAGAAAGCAGATATTAATGAGGCTCATGAAAGCTTGTCATTTTTAACTTGCTGCTATACAGCTACATCAACTCCAAGTTGAACATAGTCTGCGGACTAGCCAAAGTGTACAGAAGTTTTTTCATACACAGCTTTCAATCTGCCCCAAATACTTTTTAAAGCATAGAACTCATTCCTGCACAAGCAACAGTCCAACTTTTTATTCAAAGCCTGTAATAATTATGTTTCACATACAGGGTCAAAACAATCTTAAACTGACATCGTCAACCAGCATAAGTGTTATAAGAACTCATCATCCCATGTTACTTCTGTTCACACTAAGGTGACAGATTCTTCTTGAAGCACAGAACAGCATCTAGTAAGGTTCCTGTGATCTTAATTTGTACATCTGTGAATCCATATTTCTCCAGTAGCTGTTTATATTCCGAGCCACTTCTCTGCTTGCCTTCAGTCATACTGAGGGACTGTAGCACAGCTCTAGCAGGGTGCGTCTTCTGCTCGTCAAGCACAATTTCTGCCACTAGCAAGGCACTTCCTGCATTTCCAAAACAACCAGAAGTGCTTCAGTAAATTATTTCTAGCTTCACATTTTTAGTGTTTTGTTCAGAGACCGTTATAGATAAGTCCCCCTCAGACCAGTGTTTTCACAGACCTCAGTGTCAATCATGAATTTATTCTCACTAATCTCTTCCTGGACAAAAACATTAGTTAGGACGAAGAGGGAGGTTTGAGAACTGCCTCCACTTCACTGAAGTTCAGACCACTTCCTGACTGTGTTTTTTTTTTTTTTTTTACTCAGTCTCATTACCATTTGAACCAAGCAACTCCTTTAAGCATCTGTCATCCCCCAGTCTTTGTATAAGAAAATAAGACAGTCATCCACAGTTTTTTTTTAAAGTTTATAAACAGAATTATGCTTACCAACCTAGATCTTATTTGGAATGCTCTTTTGTGAAACAAACTTCATAGCTACAGTTAATCCCCTTAGATTAAGGAATTAGTTGAATACAGCACTCAGGTTTTTCTCTTGCTTCTTTGTCTTCCCTTTTGATCTTTTGTATTGTTGATGTAGGAGAAAGCACAAGATGCTTGTGCTTTGTATTTCTCAACCTATATAGTTCTCAAGAAATCTGTACCTCAAGTATTACTGAACTCCACTACTGTTAGCACTACTGACTAACAGAATAAACTGCCCCTCCTCAATTAACTTGAAGCCACTTTAGTCAGCCTGCTTGTAGTTTGGATGGAGACAAGTACTTCAGTAGTTGGTGATACAGTTCTTTGCAAGAAAGGTTGGGTATGGCAGAGAGATAATATGAAGCAGTTGCATGCAAAATCTGCAACTACAGTAAGGGCTTCTTTTATGTAGTTTTATTAGAAGCTTTGTTTACTTTTTCTTTTTTATTAAAGAAGGCAAATATGCAAACTTAATGCAAAGTATTAATTCAAGCATAGGCTGCTATGATTAGACAAAAATATGCATTTTTTAATATGAACTTGTTATGACTGTATTAATATGGACCTGTAAATGCATGAGATTAAAAACTTACCTGGTTTGCAAACAGCTGATATTTTACTTAGCAGTACATGAATCCTTTCATCTGGCCAGTCATGAAGAATGCGTGAAAGGATATAAAGATCTGCTTCTGGAAGATTATCTTTGAAGAAGTCACCTGTTGAAAAGGAGAGTTAGTGCACTCCTGCAGAAGGAAATGGAAACACTAAGATGGAACTAGGAGTTTCAGTGCGGGTAAGGTAAGAAAGATGAACAAACATGGGTAGCAATACGCTGATTTGTAGTTAAGGATAGTTTAAGAGTAAAGCAGATCACAGGTTAGAATTCTGTAACATGTTAAGATGGAGAGAAAGCTGAAAGCAAGGAGGGAAAAAAAATGAAGTCTTTTGTAACCACCATGTTGATCCTGCCTAGAAATGAAAAGCCTGATATAAGGACATACAGCAAGACTCTACTCCCAGAAGTAACAAGTTTATTTAAATTCATACTTCCTTATTTAGCCCCACTCTCTGGCCACAGTCAGTTTGCTGACTCCAGTCAGAAGTACAATGGCCCTATTTAGCATGTGTGAGCCCGCCCTGCCTTGTACTAAAACAGGTTTGGGATTGGAGCAGGGCAGCATACCATTCTCCACAGAAAAAGAGCATGCTCTATGCTTCAGGATAACAGAAACAAGGAAACATCACATTACATTTACCTGATACAAATGTCACTGGAGCTGCGCATTGTTCTGAAGGCTGAAAGTAAGAGATGTTTGCAATGACTTCTGGAAGGTCAAACACTGTAACCTTCATATTTGGGTATATTTGTATTAATTCATGAGCCAAAGCTCCAGTACAACCTGTTGAAAGTTTTAAAAAGTCAAAATCAAATCTTTTCTCCCAAAATTTGCATACATTTTTAAGGATAAGGCTCTATGTAACATTAAGAAATACATTAACACAGAATTAGAGGTAGCTAGTAAGCTCTAAAATTAACACTGTCAATAACACCTCCCAGTGAACAATGCCTTAAAGCTTGGGTAATGCATTATTTCTTATTCTGTCACAGGCTTGACAATATGACCTTTGATACCACTACGTGTTTGTGCCTTTTTATTTTTTTAAGCACCACGACTAATGGACTTGTAATTTGTGGATGAAGTACACTAGAACTATTTACCAGATATAAAGCACTCATATCTGAAGTTTGACAAATACTCTCCAGCATACAAAAGGATAGGGGTGGTAACATCTTGAAGTCTCTGCACAAGTTGCAAAGGTTGTACCACTATTCTGTTAATTCCTCTGACATGATGTCCATCTCCCCAGGCACTAAGCTTTTTTTTTTTTTTTTTTTTACATTGGATCTTTTCCCTGTATAGTAACATCCCCTTTTTGCCACTCCAAGACCAGTGTAGAAGGACACTAACAAGGATTGTTTCTTCAGGTCTATCATCAGTATTCAACACTTCGGTGGTCATCTTAGGTATTAATTGGAGAAAAAAAATAAAAACATTAGAACTGCAGAACAACTCAATTCATTTTAAAAGAATCCAAATTTTTGTACTAGCAGTACTGTGTTTCAAGCCTAACACACAAACACTGAAAGGGAGTTTTCAAAATCAAAATCAGCTAAGCCACAAACCTCCTTATTTTCTTTGTCGAGCTATGTGTCAGCATGTAACTAATCATGACAAATGTTCACTTATTTCATGTTACTCAAGTATCTTTTAAAGAGCTTTGCTTTCAGTTAATTGCACTTTAATTTTGACTTTACAGCACCAGAAAAATAACAGTATTAGACCATTTTACTTCATTCAAGTGGAAAAACGTACGTGTTTTAAGTAACAAAATATGGAACTGAAATCAAGCTCTTCCCTGTAATTTGCACGCAAGCTCAATTACAGACCATACCTCCTAAATCACAAGTAGACTTAAACTGTGAAAGATCAAATGCTGTAGCCACATCTCGTGCTGTCAGGTGGGCAATGCTGTGCATGGCAGCCATAAAACGCTGCTTCACCTCCTGGCTGTGATAATAGTCCTAAGAAGGAAAAAACAAAAACACAGTCATTGGCATTTATTTTCGTTACTTAGGAATGTTGAGATTATGTTTGACAAAGGCAGTAGGTGCCCTTATGCACGATTGACATGAGAATTCTGAAATTAAATATCAGCTAAAGCACCATTGACTAGTTGCCCATCCATGTCCTTCAGTAGTGACAAGCTGCTTCACTGTAGCAACAAGCAGATTTCTGCATCCTCTCCAGAACTGTCACACAGACATCTTTTGTAGGATGTCTCAGAGGACACACACCTAGCTAGTTTGGACACAGTCTCAGTGACGTCTCCTGCTGTTAAATTCATCACTTTTGTCCACTGACACAGAGGTAACATAGCAAGACGAGGTAATCTGAACAGTTTTTAAAGCAACACTATGTCTTTGATATACATTCACTAACAGCTTTTCTCCACAGCAAGATGTCTCCAGACTTAGAAACTTTTGCAAAAAAAATGATCAATTTTTTTTTCCTGCCACAGTCTCCTAAATATGTTTGTTCTTCCTGATATCCTCAAATTACTTTCATTTAATTCTTTTATTCTCCCATAATGGGAAAACGATTAGATGAGCAGGCCATAACTTTAGACAAAAACGTTAAAGCTAGTGACGTTTACTTATTTTTTTTTATTACTTGACAAGAAAGTACTCAGTACCAGAAACTTGTTCCTCAAGCTCTGAAATTATGCATAAAGCATGAATTTCTGTCTCACTTTCCTACTGGCCTCATTGGTTTCATATCTCTTTATAGCTACCATGATGTGGAAGGATCTCCAGGCTGTGGTATAGTATATAGTGTATAGTGCCATAGGCAGCCCACCTGCTCTGCTTGGACACACTGTCCTGCACACATATGGAAGCCCAGACCTGAATTGGTAGAGACTCCTGCCACTAACATCACCCAAAAAGACTCAAGGTGAGACTCACATTAACACAGGATGACATCCAGTTCATTTATGTTAAAGCACTTAATTCACACATAGATTGAAGCATCTATTGCAGCAGTTGTCCTCAAGTATCTAAAATCCCTTGAAAATAGTCTGCACAGGATTCCTGAAGGAGCTTCTGTCCATCAGGAACTTAGACACTAACATTAGGCTAACAGGACCTTAAGTCTTCAGAGACCCTTGTTTCTTTCATCAACTGTACATGAGGGATGTAGACATTTTCTTTAGAAGACTGGCTTCATCAGTATCTGGAACTTGAGTACAGATCAAGAACTTCAGGATGTAGTCTAAAGCACTGCAGTCAGAGATAAATCCTGACATATCCTCCTCCTCACTCTGCTATTCCTCTCCTTAAACATGCACAAATATTTATGCAACCAGCCTGCTTCACCAGGTGAATAACTGACAAGTTAGGCTAGTTAAAACCCTAAGCAATTTCCCAGTCTGAACACATCCACATAAGCTAGCATTAGGAAGTGAATGTTAGAGATGGAAACAGACAAAGAGAAGGATTACCATTTTTAGTGGCAACATATACCAACTTGAAGTATATACAAGATTACAATCCTAAATAAAATAGACTGGATCCCTCCTCTACTACATTAACGCAAATAGTTTAAAAACATCTTTGAATATGCAGCCAGCACAGATTGCACTGGATGACCATCAGTAACAAGCAATCAGCACTCAGTATGGAAGGAGTGCACGTATAAGGTACTACCTGCTATTATTGAAAGGCCACATAGCAGTCAGTAAGACAGGCTCAAGGATTGCTCTGAATATATTAGCTAGATGGGCAAAACTTCAGTCAGAATTTTTCTCAGCACTCAAGATTTCCTAGTACATTCTTTGATTGCTCCAGCACTTTAGCACCTAAAGCCTGCACTGTTAAAGCTGAAGGGAACTTAAGTCTCATTAGTGAGTTCCACCATATTTCTAGCATTTCTGAGATTCACCAACTTTCTTAAACAACTCAATCGCCATTTCCCTCCAGATCAGTTCTTCTGGGTTCTTCACAGCTAGTTTTGACACAGTGAGAGTTTACATTACCTTAAATAAATCCTCTGCTTTCCTTCCAAAGGCTCGATGGTTCTGTCTGCTTCCCTCTCTAACAGCAGACTCCAGGTTTGTAAAGAGAGGCCAGAGATGATCGTTAGAGTGGATAATGTAGCCATGAAGTGAGTATTCACCATCTGATGTCAGGTAAGTATTTGCTGAATCTGTATTACTGTAGCCTTAATGGAGGAAAACAATTGTAACCAGTTTTGTTTCAGCACTTTACAACAGTCTGCTAGTATCTGAAGCCATTTTACCCTGTACAACTGTTAAAGGTGTAGGAAATCCTCATCTTGGCATCACAGGGGTTTTGGTTTTTGTACAAAGATCTCTATGGAACAGTTCTAAAGGTATCCTCATTCTTAAAGAATGAACTAGGGACTTCCTTGTTAAAAAGAATGTAGGTAAGCACGTACATATAGTGTATATACATACATATATAATTATGTATTTATTAGTATTTCAATTATATACCTGATATTCAGGGGAAGACCACCAGAAGTTCGTCATTCCTGACTGCATTTTTGTTCTGCCCTTAAGGGCTTTCTTCTCAGTGTTTGGTCTTGTCCTCTAACAGCACTGAAAGCTTTTATTCCCTTTTCTCAGCCCTTGACCTTACCATGTAGATGATTCATATGGAAACTTATAAATACAGAGTGCAGGCTGAAAAAGTTAATCCTATTACTGAATATCACATACATACACTTCAAGCAGTGTACTGGTCAGGGGCAGTAAAAATTAAGAAGCTGTCCATGAAGGACACATTTCAGAACTCTCATAAAATTCCTGATTCTCTGCTCAAGTTTGTGACTCTGCATAACTGCAGTAGGGAAGTGAGTTTACATGGTCCTTAGTTTGGGTGATATATTTGAGCTCTTACACTGCTCCCTGGGACTGCCCATTAAATTTATTAGAATTCAGAGATAATTGTTTCTGCTCTCTGAATATAGTCCTCAGAGGACATCTGGTGATTTCATTAAATAATGCCTGCTCCCAGATAAAGCAATTCTAGCTGCTAATGATGAACAGAAAGAAACAACAATCCCCCCCCACCTCATATTCAAGGTATCTACACCATCAGGTCAGTTCTTGTAACCTTTGAAAAATCTCTTCCAGTGCTATATGCAGTTGAGAGTGAGTAGACAGGAATAGAGGTAAGAGAAGGTACCCTTCTCTCCTGACTAAAGGTAAGCAGCATTGTTTGACCATTTTAATCCTCCTTCCCTTCTCCCCAGTCTCTTTATTCACCCTTTTTTATTTAAAGAGAAAGGTGGGTGAATGGGAAAAGTCACCTTGTGATGTCTTCTCCAGCAATCCAAGAGCCACACAGGCATCAAGGAGTCTTTCTGTTCCACACACTGAGGTTCCAACTTCGTTTGCAACATCCGCAGCCTTCAGAGGACCTTTATTTTTCAAATAATCAAACACCTTCAGCTTAGAGGCTACAAACAGCGCCTATATGTAGGAAAAAATGTTGTCATGCTGCATTTAAAAAGACTGCAATCAAGAAACAAAGCAACTACATGTTTTGCCACAGATGTTCTAGAAGTACTATTCTACATTATTACCATTATTTAAATAGGACATAGGGTAACAAAATTCCTAAAAACTGTTATGACACGTTTCCTTCCCTCTCAGAGGAGTTTCAATGCCTTAGCCAAGTAACAGTATTTAGGACAGATACAGGTCTGAGAGAAAGGAACTATTCAGGAATGCAGCCTACTGAGTTTTTATACAAACTACCTCTTTATTCAGATATTTATCATAACCATTGGTATGGAACACGTTCCATAAATCAGATGTGCTTAACTATCTGAACTGATGCCAATAAGGAACTGGAAAGTTTCATTAAGGCACAGTAGCTGCTTCAGTTACAAGATTGTTCTTTGATTAATAAAAATGAAGTAGAAAAAGGAATAAAACTCCAAAGCACAACCATACCACATGCTCACCTTAAGATGTATATATGGAATTGGGGAAGACAGAACAATTAATGCATGATAGTAGAGGAAAAACCCATGGGCAATTAAGCTGCTTAGGCTGAAAAGTTTAACCAAACTTTTACGGATATGCTAACCAAACCTGAGAAAAATGTTAATGATATATGATTATGTACACCTCTCCATTTGAAATTTATGTGCAATTCTGCACCTAAAACCAAGGAGCATATATAGAGCAAAAGAATGGAAGCACAGGCAGCAATCTCTGAATCTATTTCTTTGCAACTGCCAGCAACTACGAACTAAAAAGTTCAAGGCAGTCAAGAAAAATGAATTAACATTCTATTTAATAAAAACAAGTGGAGAAACAGATTAACTTTGACAAGGTGTGCTACTGTGTAATTATATACTTTTATCATCTCCCTCTTCATGTTTTTCTCTGTTGTTCTAATTAAGACGTAGAATTGGGATTTACTAGAATCCAGAATTTCACTATACCGAGTCAATTGCATCTATGCTACAGGCATTTGCCTTCCAAGATCTGTTTAATCTTTGGACTAATATGACCTGGAAATTACAAGAGGAATGAGAATGCAGTCAAAAACCCAGCTGATACGAATCATTCTTCTACCATTCTGAAATGCTCAGTTCAAAAAAAACATCCTTAAAAGGTCTGAGTAAAGATCAAACTATGCAAATTCAGAATGTGTTAAGTTTGAGAACATGCTTTAAACCTGATCCCCTCCTGCTCTGCAGCAGCAGGTGTTCATAGTAAAATAAGTGGCAACATCTTCTCCCCTGTAGGAGATTTCAGTCTGATTTACAAAAGCCTTAAAACAACACTCAAGGATCAAAATGAAATAGTTCTTGAGCTTTTATGAAGCTGAATGCTTTTGTGCTCTTATCGCTATTCTACAAGGGGAAAGAGAGAAGGTAAGATTTGTGAAGTTATAGAAATAGTCCACCACAACTGGTAGTTCATTTTACAAAGATCCAAGCCACAGGAAAATAAAGTCCCACTAGCTCAAGATGAAATTTGGCACTGTGTACTATGATTTTACACTGGATTAGTGGGAAAGGAGAGCTCCTGCTTCTGTTTACCATTGCCATCAAGTTTTACTGCACAAAACTGCATCAGATCACAGTGACTACCGTACATAATACGCAACAGCAAAGTGGTTACAATTCTTATTTTACACTTAACTTGAAAAAAATACTAAGCATCATCTCACACATTCAAGTACATCAAAACATGCTCCCTTCGCATGACTGCAAGCAGCACGCCCACAGATCTGTAGTGACTGCACTGTAGTTTTCCTTAAGATCTGAGCATGGCTTCCTGCTCTTTCAACAGAACCACTGTTGACTGTTCTAGGTGTTTCCTTCCACGGGCCAGCCCCCTAAAGAATTTATTTTTTAATGTATCTTTAGGTTCAGGTTTGTTATTTCACTGCCACTTAAGCAGTTTTTTTCCACCTCTTCTTGAAACATGAATAGCTTGATTGGAATCGGTGATCTATTTAGCATGACTGCTGCTCGTTTCTCCTTCACTATACTGGAGCTCTGAGTAGAAGACTTGGTAGCACTTGATGTCCAGCTACTCATTTCCCTTCACACTTGGCTGCTACGCAGAGCACCTGACCTTCAGTTTGTAGCCTATGTCTTTATCAGATATCGCATGGAGATTTTACCTGCAACATGAAACAGGGTATAAAAAAATTACTTCCGTAATAGGAATAAAAAAATGTTATCTTTCAAAGAACTCTAATACTAGCCATTAAAAGTTAAAAAGGAAAAACTGTAACAAGCATCGTATATGTTTTAAATGGATGTTGTAAGTTAACCCCATAAAATGTCTTCTTTGTAGTATATCTAAAGGTAACTTACTACTTGATTCTGGTCTTACGATCAGTACAAAAAATAATGAAAACATCAAAATATTCAGTGGTAAATTCTTAAAGCATTTTGAAGTTTCCCTATAGCATTCCACTTCAGTATTGGAGTACAATCTGCATAAATACATTTCTGAAGTAACTGTTATTTTGTAATTTGGAGGCAATTACAACATGCACCAGAGCCTCAATCACTGTTGTAGCTAATGAAAGATGAGTTATGATTTTCATTAAGTTGTATTTAATTAGCATGACAAAAGACACATATAAGAGGCAAGGGGATACTGTTGTCACTCTGGAAGCAGTTTCACCATTCATACCCAAGGCCAATCGTACACAAACAAAATTAAAAAAAAAAAACGGATATTTTTTTCATTTCAAATCAAGAGAAAGATTTTCATCACATGGGTAGTTGAAGTTTCATGGAATAGATAATTGTCAATACCAGAAAGCAATATTTACGTTGTACCAGAATTTTCAGCTTAGATCCTCTAGTACTTCACAGGTCCTTTTAAACTAATTATTATTCTTATCCCAACTCAGGTATTTCACATTACCTGCTATACATTAAAGTCCAAAAAAACAACTGTATCCTTTAGCAAAGTAGTTTTATTTTTTCCTTACCTTTGAGGCTTTAAAACCATCCATCAGGTCTACAATTTTAGATGGAAGTTTTGCTGCACTTTCTGATGCTCCGTTCTGATTTCCCAAAGGTACCGTAAAGCCAGTTCTGACACTAGAGCTGTTCTCACAGTTGTAAACAGGTCTTGAGGGACACATACTACTGCTGTCCAACTTTTTAGCACCTTTATGCTCTGTGAAATTTGATGACTCACTTTCTCCATCACTCAAATTCTCAAAAGTGTCCACAGAAGGGATAGAGTCATGCTTTATATGCTGTACAGTGTGTTTGGGGGGTGGATAGTACAATTCTGCTAGCTTTTTGCAGAAGTGATTCAGAGGAAATCCCACCACGTTCAAGAAGTCTCCATGGACATATTCAACTAACATCCCACCAAGGGCCTGGATTCCATATCCACCAGCCTTGTCCCTGGGGGAGAGAAAACAACAACTGAGACCTATGAAGTTAAGATTAAGAGCAAGGTTAACAGCAAAGGTAGCACTGAACACAATCACTAATACTGCAGAGTCTGGAATATAGACTAGTGTTCTCAAGTTAGAGGTGGATTAAAGCTACCAGCTAAGCTCAACACTGAAAGTTATCAGTCCTTGTATTTACGTTGTGATTTATTTATTTATTTTTTTCCCCTTAAGGGTAGGTGGCCTAAGGTCCTCAAGCTTCAGACAGTCCAAGTGCCATAGCCACAGAAGCTGGAGTTACGTCCTCTGACTGCAGTCAAACTGTGCTGCCATCGCTCACCCAGCGTTCTCCATGTCCTGGCTACGAAGGAAGGTAACTGCAAGTGTTACTGAGACCAACACTGCCACCCAGTCACCCAGCTGCATACCAACCCTAACCCTACTCCCCAAGAGGCTGAAGGGCCTTTAGGTATGTGTTGGCTCCAAAAAGGAGCTCACACTAAAGAGGACATCCTGGAAACCAAACAACTGTAGTATTTGTCTTGTGGCTCTCAGATAGATTGCTCTTCCTCAAGAAAGTCCTAATCAGATATAAAATCCACTGCTGTTCCACTCGGCTCTAATTTTTGTGCAGTTCTGAAATGCAGAGTTGTACGCAAGGTGCTCTTAAACATCATGATAATACTAGTAATTTGGCACAGGTATGCATTCCACAGAAAGTAACCTTGGGAATCTAATGTCTTCAGGCGTAATTATGCAAATTCCACTGTGCAGAATGGAAATATATACAACTAGATAAGCTGTAATAGACCCAACATTTTTACTGTTCACATCTAAGGAACAAGGTAGAAGTGCATTTACTACATGATAACACCAGAGTCTGAAAGCCTAAGTAAGCAACCTTTGAAACCAAAGGTCAGTCAGTCTCAGATCTATTAACTCTGGATAGTAGGCAATTACAAACTGCTTTTGAAAGAAGGCTACTACACAAGATAATTTACTTTTCATCCTAGACTTCATGAGAACAAGTTCTCTAAACTTAGAACTTATTTCTGGAGAGCCTTTCAGGATCTTGAGGTCTCTTCCAACCTAGAAAATTCTGTGATTCTGTGATTCTGTAGTCTCCTAAATAGAAGCAAAGGAGTCAGTATCCCAGCAAATGGGATTTTGAATTACTATAAACAAGGAAATAGGATTTTCCTTTAATCTTGCATTTTAAGCACCTGTGTATAGCTTTTCTCTTGTTCAAAGTATTCTTTGTTTTATAACATACTGAAGACTTACACCATCTAAGCTAGGAATACTCTCATCACTAAATATATTGCTTTTATTTTTAAAATGAAGCAGTATTCCAGTAGGATGAAGTCATTCAGGTGTATGCTGACAAGTAGGCAAAAAAAAAAAAAAAACAACCAAGAATTAAAAGCAGTGGTATCATGCTCCTAGAAAGGATATTAACACCATTTGTCACCTCATTTATTTTTAAGGAGAACTTAACATTCTTGCACTGCATCCAGGTGATTCTCTACTACAGCTCCTAATCCAAAGATGTAAGGCTATACAGTTAGTAACAGCTCCATTGATCTCTTATGTAGCGTCTTCCATGCCAAAAATTCTGAAAAAATACATCAGTATATACACAGCTCTTATAACTAGCTCTGGCTAATCTGACTGGCTTCTGTGACATGATAAAATTAGTGCTATGCTAGTAAAAGAGGCTTCATTTAGAATAATGTGCATAGTATCAGTTAATTTGTATTAAAAAATAACTCACTTTAAAGACCTCTTGACAAGCTGTAAGATCTTGGCTGTAGCCAAAACATTTTTCAGCAACTGACCTTTCTAGGGAAAACCATGACTTCAAAAGGAATGTGCGTAACAACCAGCAATTAAAAAAAACAAAAAAACAAAAAAACAAGAACAAAAACAAGCAGTAAGAAAATACCACACAACACACAAAACAGTGGAGGAGAAAAGTTATGAAAAGTGAATCAGAGGTAACAAAAGTGCAACATTAAAACACATTTCCTTTGTTACCTGTAAAATTTCAACTTTACTTATGCCACAAAATAATATGTCCACATATACTACGTCAGAGTTGTCCAAATAGAGCAAGCGATCAAATAAACCACTGCTGCACTGACAAGTACGACTGGTGCTACAGATGAAGAGAGATGTTTGGTTGGGTTATGGGTTGATTTCCAAAGGCAAGAATGCATGTATGACAGTTCCATGTGTCTTGGCCTGTATATTCACATTATTAGAAGTACAGGCAAATTTCAGCCACATGGGACAGTCTGAGCTAGTGACTGAACAATAATAGACACAAAAGAACAAGTTCATCCTCAGTGAAAGAAACATTTAAAATAGGTCAGAAGCAGTACACTAATTTCTTGCATTTTTATTACCTGTGAGACAGTTGGTTGGATATCTAATATTTGCCATCTTCACATATCCACAAATCATATAAGTTCCTTTAAATATCTAGTGGCTTTGTAGAGCAAACACAAGAACTACTGACACCAGTGGTAAAGAAAGTCAGGATTCATTCTCCTGTCTCCTGAGAGAGGCAAAGTTGGCATATTCACAACAACAAACAAGTCAAAGATGTGTTTCCATTGGCAAGGCACTTGCAAAGGAGCAGGGGTGGGCAGGTGCAGGAAAAAGATTTGGTAATGGACTCTGGTGAACACTGAACAGCTCTTTCATAGAGAAAGGAGTCAAATGTAGCTATGTTATTGATGAAAAACAAGATTTGAAGTTAATTCTAGCATAAGAATACAGATTCCCTTACTTCTGTAACACCACACCTGTAAGATTTTTTTTTCAGCTCATAGGAGCTGAAAAGATCTAGCTATGTGCTTGCTAATTTGCACCGGGAGACCATAATTATTTGCAAAGCCTGAAAGATACATTTGCTTCTATATTCTATAGCTTTAGGGGAAATAACTCTTGGAGAAATCACACAAGGAAAGAAACTTGGACATACATATTCTTTTTTTTTTTATTATTATTACTTTATAGTTAATTCTGAAACTGTAGAGCTCCAGACTCTGAACATCTCTTACCCAAGTGCAGGAGTCCTTTGCTTTCATTTCACCATTGCAGCAGAGCTATCAAAAACTGCCCAGGATATTCACAACTTTTTCCACAAGGGAAAGATTGCAAAATGAACAGCTGTCTCAGAAAGGCTGACAGAAACCAAGCCTACTCGTTACACAAGCACAAAATATTTAGGATTGCTATAGTCCAGCCCTCTTTCAACAGAACAAAGAGTAAGAAAAGCCCTTCCAGTAATCAAAGAAATAAATAAATTCTTGGTTGGAAAGAGGATCAGGAACGAAACAAACTGAAAAGTTATCTTTCTGCAGACAACATGATGAAGGGTATTTTTATAGCCTCACAATCTACCTTGATTGAGATAGTGCTTTTCCCTCCTCCCTTGTTCGTAGTTTAAGTCAGATACACACATTTACAATTAGCCCATGTCACCAGTGACTGAATTTAAAGTACCACATCACATCTGTTCTTGATATTAAAAGGACAACTCAATCTAATCTCAACAGCATAAGTTAGCCAAATTTTTAATTTTTCACGCAATCAGCCTTATATTACTTTATGAAATTAAGTCCTCATTATAGTGAAAAAAAAAAAAAAAAAAACATCAACCCTACAGGAACTTAACCATGTAACCTGCTCCGGAGAGAAATGAAAGATATTTAACTACTGGTCCTTCAAGCTTATGCCATCACACACTGTTAGCAGAATAAACTGGATTACCCAGTGCTGTTCATGAGCCATTCTGATGCATCACAGCACTGCTAAAGCTCGGCTTCTAGCGGAAATAATGAGAACGTTCAGAATACTTTGTCCTTATGTTCTTTCTAAAAATCCAGTCATTTGCCCTTTAAATCAACTGCATACTAAGGATAGCCTTCCAAAAATCTAACTAGGAATTTGTTATGAACCATATTCTTGCCAAAACAATTTTTCTCTGTATAATCCAAATTAATTCCAGCCTCTTTAATAAGCTGGGCACCTTACATGTTCAAGGAGCACGCCTCGTTTACACACACACACTTAAATCCAAAGTCTACACTGGTTCCTCCTTCCTTAGCAGGACATGACTATATTTATGCCACAAATGAGTGCATAAAAACACTCCCATTGATATTCTTACATAGTCAGAGTTGAAGCTTCGCAGACAAAAGTCCACCTAAGATCACAAGATACACAGTCCACAGTGCTAACCATGACCTGATTTGCCTTCACTAAGCTGCAGCTAATGAAAGGGAAAAGCAAGTTCGGTGACATCACGATCATTCCCTTGTTGTCTCTAAATAACCTCTTTTCTTTTAAACAGTCCAGTCAACTTCACCTTAAAAGCAGTTAGGCACTCTATTCTCACTCCCATTCCTTCTGTGGAATCAACACTGTCTGTAAGTGGCCATTACATTGCAAAGGTAGAGTAAAGCCATAAGCCAAAAGACATGTGTTCTTATGCCATAATTGTAAGCTGGCCACAAGAATAGGGTGAAAATTAAGTTGGTGTTTCTTGCTATGAGTATGCAGTATGAACCTAGATCAATTTTATGCCTCTGTTTCCTTTTTTTTTTTTTGATAGGTTAAATAAGCCAAGTTCTAGCTTCTTTCAGTAAAGTTCTTCAACATCTTGATTATCCAACAGTTGTTCCATTCACCTATTCTATAATGAGAACTATCCATTACCTCAGGTATCCAAGCTTCCTGAATGCTTCAGTTAACAGAGAGGTACCTGAATATTGTATGAGTACCTGCTAAAACCCAGGACATTTCAGTCTTCACTTTTCAAATTTATTAGTGTGCTATAAAGGTAGTTCAGTTTACCTGGAGGAATTACAGTTCTAGACAAGGTCAGAACATCCACGCTGCATCACCTATGCTACATCATGTGAAACAGCAAAACTCTACAGAACACTAGGCAAAATGCTTTATGCCAGAGGCTAGCAACATATCCTCAGACCTACTCTTGAGTACATTTTGATAGCTAGCTTCAAGGTCTTACTTACATAGGCTCCCCGCTATGAATGTACTCCCATAACAGCTCTTCAGAAAGGTCTGAAAATTTTACTTTAGTTTCTTCATAGAAATCAGTGATCTCTGTCTCTAGCTGATTACCTAAAGAAAGGAAAAAGCTGCATTAGAAACAGAAATTTCTAACATGAAAATAGTAGCTTAGAGAGTAACAGGGGTCTCATTTCACCTCATTAATTTGAGATTTTTGCTAGAAAAAATATTACAGCTATAAAATTGTTAATAATGCTCTTTAGGGACAGTGAACTTCTGTTTACCTCCCCCTCCACATATTCATCATTTTCAGTAAAAGCTGAAAGCTTGAAAAGCTTACATCTTCTAACTTTGTAGTCCTACCTTCAAGCTAACAGGCTGCTCTCCCTGTGCACAACACACAAGTTGATGCTTTTGCAGAACTGTTTATACACTGCTAGCATATACATCCAGCAACAAGAATAAAGAAGTCTGCGAACACCCTTCTAACTTTTTAACTGTTGTCAAACAACTCATAACACATCATAGATAGAATTGCAGCTGTTACAGATGCCTGACTGTGCAGCTGCATCTTTACTGCAGACTCAGGCATTCAGAGGTGCCATCTGCCGCCATCAGTACAATTTTCATATCATCTCTCACAAAATAAGAGAAATATTTCAGCCCTCTATATCTGGAAGTGGTTACAAATTCTTACAAATGTCAAAGGTGCTATAAAATATTGCACACCTGCATGTGGGCCCCAACATTGTGGGGCTGTGAGGTACACTGTGAGTCTGGTAAAACTACAGAGCAAGACTGCTCCAAAATATGTTCAAAAGAAAGCAGCCTTACAAAAATGGTTATTATTAATTCACTCTTTCCTATAAAAGAAAAGTCGGAACTCCTGCTACTGCTGTGCAAATCATTAGTGTGTATTCCAGTAGCAGTGGACATTTTTTGGGAAGAATGAGGAAAATCTGCAGTACAGACCACAAGAATACTATCCAATTGGTGATGGCATAAGAGTTGAAAAATACTTAATCACACATAAGAAATTTTAACAAGTGTTAGTAATCTCTCTTCCTATACATGTCGTTCCATATTAATACGTAGAACTCTCAGTTCAAGATGGAAATTTCATCTAACATCTATGGGGCACTTAGCAACAGCATTACAGTTAAAATTAAAAGAGTACTCTAGAAAACTTTCATTGAATCACTTGAGGAACACGCCGACTTAAGGTATTTTTATTCATCTGAATATACCACGGCTTAAATTTATAAGCTACGGATGAGACAAGCTGTCATTAGCATCACTATTGCAAGTGTGTGCAATTTTATTTTCTTCTTAGAGTAAACAATGAAAGGCATTACTATTCTTCCTACATTCCTTACAGATACGACTGGACAACATTTGATTTCTTTTCCAGCAGCTACTCCTTCTACTGTAAGAATATTAATAAGGGTACTGGAAACACTGACCTTATTTCTGTTACAAGAGCTACGAGCAACCATTCTAATAAAAAATTAAAGTTGCAAAGAATTTGTCAACAGAAAGAGAAATGAAGTTTTGGACAAGATCTTGACCCTGACAAAATATTCACTGATGAAGTCTTGACATAATTATCAGAGGAAATCCCTTAACCAAACACTCCTGCAAGTTTTACTATTAGGGTGCTCAAAAACCATTTGTTTACTGAAGAAATTATCCAATAAATAGTATAGATGTATTGCTCTTTACAGTTCAATAAAGACTGAGGCACTACGCCAGTATTTTACTCAACTCCTAAAAATAAACTTTTGTTTCCCTTATTTTCTGAAAAGGGAAGTATATCAAAGTTAGTGTGAATCAGATTCTGTTCAGTCCCACAGCTTGTAGTACTGTATTTGAACTTCATATAGAGTATTCACACAAGTTCACACTGGTCTTTTAGTTAGTCTCATAGCTTTCAGAGATAGTATTTTTATAGTCTATTGTATTTTGTCTTCTACCCTCCAGTGTGAACACTGAATGCAATAAGGATAGCTTCTGTGAGGAGTTTTTTATTTACATATCAATATGTTAATTTTCATCTTGAGCAGGAAGCCAATTCAGACTGTATATGAAGAACTTACACTCTGTTTCTTCACCTGTACAAGTCCTTATGTAAATAATTGCTCATTAAAATACTGAGTTTTAATAAAATGACCCATGTACCTTTACTGCTGCAGTGTATAATAGCCACTCCTGTGAAAACACTGTGCTCTTTCCCACTCAGCCTGTCATGGAAAACAACATTAAGAAACAGTTTAATGAACCCCATCACATGTAAAAATATTCTACATAATTATGTTACCACAGCCTGTGCAACAGACCATCACGTAAATATATCACTTGATGTCTCTGACTTGTATCCTATACAAATTTATTTTATTTATTTCAATATAAGTGAAAAAGACATTAACAAAACAAGCCAAACAAAAAAGTTGAAGACATTCAGTTATGTTGTTTCCAAAGGTGACACAGCTTGGACTAAACAAGCTTTTGTATGGATTTCATCCAGACACCCAGGGATCCCACAGCAAGCTAGAGAAACAAAACCAGAGTGTACAGGAAGACAGCTCATGCTCACTCTTACCCAGCCCAACTCTCAGCTGAGCTGACGTGGAAATCCTGAGCCAGGATGATCTCTCATAGTTGGCTCCAGAGTGCCACACTGTGGCTGATTAATTGTGAGGGCTTCAAGATTTTTTTTTTTTTTTATGTAAACGCAACAGAAGTACAGAAGTACAATAAATGCTAGGAAAACTTAAATTTTTGAAGAGACTAATTAAGGAATAGTCTCATGACCAAGCTATAATTTGATGTGTCCAGGAGCATCTCACTCTTAATAAACACCACAGGATTTAACATAATTAATTTTAAAATGAAACGATGAGTGAAAAGTTTTAGTCTGACACCTTGGATATGTATTTTATCTTTCCTATTTTTTCCAGTTTATATAGAACACAATTAACAGGAGTTTAATTTTAAGTGCATTTCATATGCACGATTAAGAGAATGAACTGCTGTACCTTCAAAAAAATCAGACATTTGTGTGCAATAGTAGACTACACTCTTTAAAAAAAAAAAGTATTATTTTTGAACTAACCAAGCTTGGCATGTTTTTAGCAAAAACAGAGTGTTCAGAAATATCTTGCCAGACAGATTCCTTTGGGAATCTCCTACTAATAACATATGCTGCTGTCACTTACTGGAAAGAGCGGAAAAGCTACTGCTGCTAAGTTAGTAACATGCCACAAAGAATAAGAATCAGTTTATCTCATCAGTGCAAAAAAAATAATAATCTAAAATAGACTTAGAGAGCTAAACTCAAAAAAAAAACACCAAGCCCCTTATATTCTCCCTAAAAGACTCTAGAGTTACCATGTAAACTCCTGAATCAAGTGGAAGATATTTTGTGTTTTCTCCCCCATACAAGAGAAGAACGACTGGATTCGTCACATCTCAGTCTTTCCTGAAAGGTGATTAATTTATTTCAGTTTCTTGGAGGAAGAAAAAAATCCTACAACATACCGTTCATCTTAAATGACAAAGTATCCTTCAGGAAAAAAAAACAAAAACAGAAACAGAAGCCTAAAAACTGCCAGCCCATCCATTGAAAACAGTGATGGAAGGGATTTTTCCCTCAGTTAAACTAAAAATTCAAAAAGGCAGCATCTGGGTTGGATGAACACTACAAGATGTACCATAAATGGGGATTACTTTTCAACGCATTCTTATAATTAGTTTCACTATTTGACCCTGCTTGAGCAGAGGTGTTGGGTAAGATGACCTTTCAGAGGTCTCTTCCAACCTCAACCATTCTCTAATAAATTCTCTATTGACAGTATCAACTCTGAATATAAACCAAAATCAATATCCACATTCTTCTTGGAAAGTAATTAGCAAATTATTTATCGAAAAACATTTAAACTAAAGGACATTGTTTTAAATTGAGCTACCTTGTTTCCTTTCAAAGGAAACGTCCAGTCATCAATGATTGAACATCACTATGTACTCTCTCATACATAGAATTCTTTTTCATTGAACTTCAAGACTCAAAACACTTCTGTCCTCTTTCCCAAGATGGTATCTCTCCATATCTTCCCTTCCTGTACCAACTGAAGCATACAGTCTTGTGATAAGTGATTCTGAAAACTAATTCAAGTGAAAATGGAACGGTTATACCTCTTATCAGCTCCCTGCGGTGAAGCAACAAGAATAACTAGCTGTGATAAAACCACATCTAACTCTTAGACAGAACTGACATGGTATTTAAAAATGTTTGAAAGATTTGTAGCCAGACTTCTTGATACGCACCAAAAAAAACATAAAGCTGTAAAAACAACTTAATAAACATATTTGGAAACTTATTTGAAAGTACAAACCTTGACAACATCCTATATGCATCTTGCTTATCAACTGGTTTCTCCAGGATCTGCTCATCCACGGACTAAAACAGAAAGACAGAGATACCGAGCTGTCTTCTCACTTTTCTTGAAACTGAGGCCAGAAAAGAAAAGATTTAAACCATGACTTCAGACAAGCCTTCAAAATAAGTCTACTGAGCAGAGCAAGAAGCGCAGATACTTCGGTAGAACAGTTAACTTACTGTCTAGCACCACTACCCTCCAGCAAAAAAAGCTCTCCAAAAGGTAATTCAACTTCCCCTGACTTTCACCGTTTACTGTCTCAGCGGAGATGATAGGCATAAAGTTGCTCACCCCATGTGGGGCAACATTAAACAGTTCACATGATCTGGACTTCTTGACAGTAAGTCACCTGGGAACAGAATTTCTATTGCACAGGAACCCGTATTACAGAGGATCAAAGGCAATAGTTAAGCAATACTAGTGTCTCTGGAAAAAACAGTGCTAATATTCCTAGCACCCAAGATACCAAACATTGCTTCGTTTAGGAAAAAAAATTATAAACACATCTACAGAACCCTCAAAACACATCATACTTCAGGCATAACTTTTTAGCAAAAAATCACTTTCTAACTTTAAACCTAAAGATTTTCTACAATTATCATAAATTAAAACAATGATAAGGCATATAAGACCTCTTACCACAATAGTGTCTGCTCCTATAACAATATCAGGTGTCCTCAGGTGTTTCTGCAAAGGCATAAAGAATGTATTTCTCAAAACAGGAAGAAAGAACAAAGCCCGGTAAAAACCTGAGGTGAGAAAACTTAAGTTGACCAGTTTACAGGCAGGACTACACAGACCTGAAAACATGACACTTTCTCCTTTTGCACTTTTTACAAAACAGTAATAATTTATATCACCATGAAAGTGAAGAAAAAGGAGGCCTGAGCAGACTATTAGCAGGTTACAACTTTGCCAAATACATTACTGATGAACAAATACATGTACGTCCAGGAAAGATCTAACTGCATTCTCAGTTTTTTCATTCTTTTCATTCTCATTTTCATTTTTTCATTCTCTCTTTTTTTTTTTTCCCCCCCCTTTAGCTACACTTTGCTTCTCTCTCAAAAGGAAACATATACAGCCCATTTTGGGGAACTAAGTAGGGGTATATAAAGATTCCTTCTAGCCCTTTCTTGGCTTTAAACTAACTTGTCTTACAGGTGAATTTCGATTCACTTGCATGTTAATGAGGTACACAGCTACGATTTAACACCATTATATTAACACGTTTGCAGGGAGGCACTTCTGCAGATATGCTGTTGATAGCTGGAATTAGTTCTATTTAAAGCACATCATTTAGAAAAAAACCTTTGTAATGAAGTATTTTGAAATCCACTGAATTAGCATTATCACCAGCATATTTTGCAATGAAAGCCCAGTGTAAGTTAGTTCGTGGGTTTGTACTGAAAATACAGTCCTAATGTATTCTCTGAACACCATTCTCTGAAAAAGAAGTCAGCAGAAACCTGGATAACGATTTACATTGAAGATCATGCAATATTTGCTTTGAAGAATGGTGACATCTGGCAACATTGTTGGTTTAAAGCGTCTGACATTCCCTTTCTGACATCAGTATAGGTTCAACAAATATACTCCTCTCTTTCAGGGCTTCTATTAAGACATTATAGTACAGTTTGTAGAATCTCATCAGCTAGACTGCTGAAAAGGTTCTGGTAAAGAACAGCCTTATCTGCTCACACTGCTTACAGACAAGGGCAGAAATCAAATATGCTACTTATAAAAGTTGGATTGCAGGTTTTGGCAATACTTAAGATTCAAAATTGTTGCCTTGACTACAGAACCTGAAATTATCAGCTTCTCACTCTTAGAGCGAACATCAATCTCTTTCTCCAGAATGCTTTACAGCTGAACGCCT
This sequence comes from Anas acuta, assembly GCF_963932015.1. Classification (NCBI taxonomy): domain Eukaryota; kingdom Metazoa; phylum Chordata; class Aves; order Anseriformes; family Anatidae; genus Anas; species Anas acuta. The sequence continues at coordinate 70,728,709 of NC_088979.1, forward strand.
TGTTTTTCTGCTTACCTCCAGCATCTTTATACTCACAAATTCTGAACTATTACCTTGTCACAACTGTTCAGTCAAACTACTTTTCAATGAAAGCTACAGCAAAGCACTGGATTCAGTCAAGTAATACCTGTAATAAGCAACTGTCAGGCTAAGATGCAGTCACAAACATGACTGCTGAAAGGAGATACCAATTATGCATCCCAAGCTGAAGCAGGTACACTTCTGACAAAAAATGCAAGCTATGTCTGCTTGTAGAAAGCCTGAACTGCAGGCATTGGACCTTCTTTTGAGTAGGTAAGTACATTTCAGGGATGCCATCTCTCACAAATGACAGAAAACATCCATTTCCTTTAAGTGGGTCAAAAAACACTCACAGACCACCTCAGAAGTATGTGCAAATTAAGTCCCTGTAACACACGCCATTTCAAGACAAAAATCTCGCTGCAGAAATAACTGGTAACTTACTACGTGCATTCTGTTTGCTACTTCCAGGGCCTTCTGCTTTGCAGTTTCTACAGCATATTCATAAGGGGCTGCAAAAGATGACTTTTCAAGTGTCTCCTTAAACCAGGATGGAACTACCTCAAACCGTAGGCCCTGTAACAAAGAAAAGAAAGCAATACAGTCAGCCTCATGTTGTTAAAAAAAATAAATTGCTTCTATTATAGGGTTTTGTGTTTTCATATCATTTGTAAGTAGTCCAGAATAAGAAGCCTCACCAGAAATAACTTCTGAACTAGTATGCTTATGTTATTTTCCTCTATTCCACCACTGGTGTTTTCATTGAATCCATCCATGGCACTTGCGCAACAGTACTGCATGCTTACAGGATCTTTACCACCTGCAGTTACGTGTTATTATACATGTGATAAGTAGAAACCAAGTGCCAGTTATCTGTGGTTTTGTCAAAATAACAACAACTCTCCCTGCTTCCTGCCTGCAGATGACACACGTACACCTCCTGCACCCAGCAGAGACACCGTGCTTCTAATAGCTGCGTGCACGTCTGAACCTCTGTGCTTCTCTACACCTCTGTATTTCACAAAAAAATATATTTTCTCTACATTTAAGTTCTAATTTCTCCTACAAGAAGGACTCTGTGCAATCTATTACGCATGCACTGAAGTGCCATTCAGAAGCTTCTTGCAGCCAGACTGGTGAGGTCGGTGCGTGCGCCCAGGGGCGCAATGCTCTGACAGAGGGGATCCAGCTTCTTCATCGCTGTGTGCGAGAATAAGAAGTGACACTGACCTTACTCCCCTCGCTGCACGCACCTAACGCTAACCCCATGAAGCAAGGGAGACGGTAGGCCATTTCCAAATTATTTCGGCCCACAGTAAGGCCTCCCAAACTTCCCTGTGACATGCCAGAGGTAGGCATGCAGGCATTTATGAGTCAGAGCCAGCCTTGCTGCATCACCTCCCTTCCAGCAGTGTATCTCAATCCACACGTACACCAATCTGCACGTAAACCCACCGCCACACAGGCGCTTGCTTACAGAGAACCCCTAAGAAAGAAAACCGTGATCGAAAACAACGAAAATAAAGTTTATTTTCTCAAGCATTCACGTGTGAACTGTCCCCCCCCCCCCCCCTCCCCACACACACCCTCCCCCCCAGCCCCTGGGGCACCGCCGGGAGGGGCAGGGCGGTGCGGCTATGGCCGGCGCGGCACTCACCACGTTGGTGAGGATCTCCTGGCGGCGCGGCGAGGCGCTGGCCAGCACCACCCTCTTGCTGACCAGCTTCCCCAGCACCGGGTTCAGCGCCATGGCCGCGGACACCGCCGCACGTCCTTGCCCTTCTCCTCCTCTTCCTCCTCCTCCCCCCTCCCCGGCGGGGCGGCCATATAATGGCGGCGGGGCGGAGCCGCGGCAGGCGGGGAGGGCTGGCAGGGGGTGGGTTGGGGCCGTGTGGAGGCAGGGGGCACTGGGGAGGGAGAGGCATCGGCCGCCTCTAGGAGCCTCTCCCCCCCCCGCCAGCAGTTGTCGAGGGAAAGTGTTCGGCAAAGAGGTGTTGTCGGTTTTGGTTTGGTTTGGTTTGGTTTGGTTTGCAGAAAAATGAGATGTTATCGTCACCGGATGATTTGATGGGTATCTCAGTGGATAGGATGTCCCCTCTTTGGCCTTTCGTGTGAAGGAGAAAATAAAAAAGGCTTAATATAAAAGCTCGGATATATTCCCAAAAACTTGCAGATGGTATGACAGTAGGTCATACCTGGCTGGCTAGAAAGAGAGCGAACTATGTACCCTGGCATTAAAAAGAAAAATATATCTAGTCATAGCAGTTTGCATTCAGTAACAGAGTCTCTTGACGTCCATCTCATTCCATACATATGTACATACATGGCCAGCCATGGAGAGCAGCACCAGCAGCCACGCTCAGCACCCACACAAACACCAATGGCCTCATCCTCTTCTCCCTGCTGGCTGGTCAGGATGAAGGTCTGTTAGTGGGAAATACGTGTATGTATACACACATACCTACCTATTTAGCTATATACACTGTGAGCCCCTGCAGGATCTGACTTTAGACACCCAGTCTATGCATTAACTTGCTCCCCAAATCCCCAGGTCTCCCCAGCTGCTGACACCTGAGCCTCCAAGCCGTATCCCCACTCCAGTTGCAGATACAGATACACAGGCACCCTCACACATCTTCCCCCACCCAGGCACATACACAAACGGGTCTCCCCGTTGATCTTCAGGCCCCATGGACCCTCTGGCAGTCAGCCTGGAGCTCCTGGGTCCTCCAGCAGCCACTTCCCCAAGTTGTGCCACACTCACAGAGACACACACCTAGCTTTCAAGATACTTACCCTACTCACTGGCTAGTACAGCTTGAGGTTTGATAGCCATCACATACCAATTTGCATGCCTTGACTCCTTCCAAGTGCCTCTGTCCCGTGGCCCTTTTTGAGACCAGACTCATTTATGGGCAGCAGTGACTTGAGATCAGGTCTGAAATTTGTCTTCAGAGACATTTTTGCTCAAATAATCATAAAATATTAAGAACCTAGGGAAGTTATGCTAAAATGAAAAAGGAAATAAAATGCTTAGATTAAATACAACTGTGAATGTGGGTTGCTGTCCTTAATATGCAAGGGGACTTAAGTAGATGTTAACATCCTCATCAAATCCGTAACTCTGAAATAATTCTGGGGTAGCTGGAGAAGTGACTAAAAAGAAAGGGCAAGTGTGAAACAGGGAGAGGAACAGTCTCTGCTTGTCATAGAGCTTGTCAGATCTAATTCTTTGCTCTTTTCACAGGCCAGTGAAAAGTGACATTTCTCCTTGCAAAAAAAAAAAAAAAAAGAAGATACCACAGAAATAGAATCCTGAGTATCCTTCATATGATCCCATTATAATTTTTGATTGAATAAAAGGACAAGAATCTCATCAAGTCACAGAAATGCATGTCTCCTGGCACATACAGGTCAAAGATTTGGAATTAGTCCTCTGGGAAAAGTATTATATCCCTATCTCTAATGCCTGAGTTCAACATAAGCCTAAAGCTTAATTTATGTACCTCTTCATTATAACTGCAATATGAACCAAAGAAAGGGAAATTGCACTTGTATGGATGTTGCAAGGATTTGGGACGTAATTCTTATCTGAAGTCATCTTTTTATACACTGAATTGCTATGTGTGGGATATAAGCAAGTTTGATAAACTTAATTCAGATACTCCAGAAGATTAAGATGATAATGCAAAGTTTTACATAACAATCCAGTAACAGTCCTGATTTTATTCTATTTCTGTTCATTATATTCAGTCTTCTAGTGTACTTTCACCACTATAAATGTGAAGTAATGATGGTATGCCTTCCATCCAATGCATGTATTTACACAAACCTTGACAGAAAGAATGCCTTCTGTTCCTTCCAGCTTGTTTTGATAGATAATAATGAAATACAAATCTGCTGTCTCTAGTAATTTATAGAGGTTATTAGGATGTATGCAACATATATCATTACTCCTGCTTGTGGAGCCCAATTAACTCAAGTGTAAGACGAGCATGATTTACCTCCCTTGACTGAATTCTGCCTACGTACTGCTCCTCTGATTTGCACAAAGAACTTTTTGAAAGTTAAATTAAAAAGGGGGGGGGGGGGGGGGGGGGATGATGGGGAGGTGGAGAATTTCTACAGTCTTTCCCCTGAAAGTTCAGATAATGTCAAAAAAATGAAGATTGGTACAAGGAAATTCTTAATATGAAAATGATGAGAATGTGGCTTTTTTAATTGTTAATTTAAAGACCAGTAATTAGTAAATCTGTTACTCTGACAAACATGACAAAGAGTTGAATTAGTTTATTTAAAAGGCAAAAGCACAAAGCTGTAAAAATGCATGCTTTCATTTACGTGTATGTGGTTTATACTGGTTTAAATGTGGTAAAGTTCAAAGTACCCTTTGTGATCAAGCTAAAAATTATCAAGTTATCTATCACACTTCAGAGAGATTTGACAAGTAATTATTTTTAATTAGTCTACAGCAACTTTGCAAGAGTTGGAAAAAATAAGTGTGAGGCTGCAGTGAGCTAACCGAGGTGAAGATCAATGACAACAGCAGTTATCAGAAAAGTTTCTGTCTTGGCTGACCATGCTAGTCAAAGATTAGCTTGTCCAAGGTTGGTTATGAAACTGTTGACTTTTTCAAATACCGGGTGTATTTTGAGCAACAGCAAAGTAACAGTTAGAGCTCTGAACTGTAGAGACCTTTCCTTAATATTTTTGTTCTGGGCTTCTCTGCTTTTCTGCCTACCTACGTATTTATACTACGGACATAACAGTAATAACTTGAAGCATGTAGAGAACACTGTACTAATCAAATTCTCATACCAACTTTTATGTATATCGCAATAAGTGTATGTATTTCAACCTGGATCTATTGTTTTGCTGAGTGATCTGTACCAGCACAAGATCAAATTGCTTGGAGGACAATGCATTTCCAGTGCAAAGAATATAGAGAATCCTCGGGATGTTGTGATGAAAGAAATGAACATTTCATCATTCACAAGGCAACTTGGCATTTCTAGGACAACCTCGTTAATTCTGAGAGTGCAGTCTTAATTTTTCAGAAGCCTCTTTTTGGCATTGAAATCCTTGCTGTAGTCCAACATAACTACACAGTTCACAAAGCAATAACTCATGTTTCTGTTACTGTATAGATTTAAAGATGTATTCTATTTCACCAATTAATCATTAGCTCCAGGGATTCTCCTCTGTTTAAAAACAACAAATGAATCATTCAACATTACCCACGTTCCGTTTTATTATAATATTTTTGCATACAGCTGTATTTAGCTAGCTATTTCATCTGAACCATGCTATTGTAGTGAGTTTCCTATTTCATATAATACAGTATCTACTATGATTAGTTTACATGTTCAACTAGATTTTTGATTTTGAAGGGCTATTCTAGATTTTTAATAAATTCAGATTTTTGCAAGGTAGGTGAAACATGCTGACTTTCAAATTGCTTTGTCCTTGCTTCCTGTAGAGTACTGCTGAAGTTCTATTGGGAGAGCCTAAGATTTTAAAGAGTCATTGTTCCAGACTAAGGGAGTGTTTTCAGTGTGGGAAGTCTAGATTTCTTTCACTTTGCTAGCTCTGTGTTCTCATAGTGCATTTTTAAGAACCTATATCAATTCAGTTTTCTTCAGCTCATGTCTAAACACTTCTTTGTTCTCTTCTATCAAGCTTTGAAGTTCAGCAAAATCTTGGTGTGCCTATATGATCACATAATTCCATTTTTATCTTAAGTAATGTGGTATTATAAGCATATAATGAGCTTTTCAGGAAACCACGGAAAGTCAGATTAAACATTATTTTGTTACATACATAGGGTTTATATTATGTAATGTCTCTGTAAATGTTTTTACATATAGTTCATTTCATGACATTCATCCCACATAGTTATCAAATGGCATTAAGCCTTGCCTATGAAGAAACATGCCAGTTGCTGAAGGAATGTAGTGTATCTCATGCCAAAGGAACAGCAACCATCTCTGAGGCAGCTCTGTGCCCACCTCATGAGACAAGGAAAAGCACCTACATCAATCATAGCCCAGGGGCATGCTGGCCACTCACAAGATACCTTTTAACAAAGAAATTGTCACCCAAGCCTTGGTGAAGCATCTTTGACCAGCATACTTAAATAGTGCAAGGAAACTCTTTACAAGAACTGGAAAAGGGATGGCAGTGATTAACTGGTTGCGTTTGGCCTTTACCACAGAGAAGGTATTGCATTAGGGAAGAACCTAGAGCCTTGAAGAAATCCCACTGGGAACAAAACAGCATCCCAGGGAGAAGAGCACAGTATGACAGGCTTTGTCCTTTTGTTGTCCACGAGGATTAGCTGCCAGCCAGCTCCATGTCAGCAACACCGGGCTGAAGAAAGGAATGCTTCCCTCCAGCATGTTTCCACCAGCTGTGCTCCTTCAGGGAAGAAATGGTGTACTGCAAACACTTCCCAGTTTACATGATACAGAAGCAGCATCACAGTTGTGTATCCTTACAGAGCTGTCTTTCACAGCTGTTGCCACAGCCCAGCATCTGCCACTGAGAAACTTCTCTGATCTTCAGCTTGCTTTCTGTCTCCTTGAGAGACAGCTCAAGTTTGATAGCCCAAGGCCATCAAACAACCTCAGAGGAGATGACAGGGTAGTGCCTAATTACCCCATGATCACTGGGACAGGGGGTTCAGTGTTTGCTGACAACATCCCTAGTTATTTGTGTGCTTGTGGGGCAGAGGATTATTTCAAATCCTGCAGTATCTCTTAAATTGGCATGGCTTGTTGGTGGTAGCTCCACATCTAATGACTCTGCTAGTTCCACATCTAACCTCAGCGTTTCCCCAGTCTCATTCCTGTTGATGTTTTTATAAGCTCTAGAGAAAAATAAATAGCACATCAGACTATAAAGAACACTTTTTCTAGATAGTTTATTCTGAAAAACAAACAAACAAAATAAAACCACAGTAACATATAAACGAATTGATAAAATATTTTCAGAAAAAATGTGTTTACATATGCATATATTACATACACAACATGTGCACACTACATCTGTTTGTGTGTTTGTATTAAACACGTGTACACATATATTTGTCTAAGTATGAAAAACAAATAAGATGTTTCTCTTCTCCTTGTACAGTATGATGATTACTGGAACGATAAAGGTTCAGAGGTAGTTAGAATGAAGCTAAGATGCAGAAAAGAGGTTTATAGGCTCAGCTGGAATACCACCTCTTCCAGAAAATGATTTCCCAACTGAGACTCTAAGGTAAAAGCACGTTTTGTGGAGCTCTTAATATGTTCACTATCTCCACAAGAGGGCAGTACGTCCCGTGTTTTTTTCTAAGGTTTTGCTAGCATACTGTAATTTTCAAATAGCTATAGAGAGCTGTAACTGGTAAGGACAAAAAACAAGCACTACAAACACTCGAAGTCCTAGTTTGAAGTACAAGGAGTGCTTAATATAACTGTGTGCCTCTGTGTGTGTGTATGTGCATATAGGGGTAATCTGACACAAAGTTAATGTCAATAGCTCCAGTGACATCTGGAAAGTTAATGCATAAACGAGATTGGAACTATAAAGGTGCATCATAAAGATATTAATAGGTGCTAAGATATGTTTGCAACAGGGATTAAGGCCCCTTCAACAGATTTGCATGACTGTAAGAACAGGAGTAATTCCACTCTGGGAGTCAAATACCTGTATTGAATATGAAAAATTAAAGTGTATGTTAACAAAATCTAGACTAAATACTGTTAAGTTGAAGTGTTTATTTTTGTCTTTTCTCTTCTTTATCTAATCATATTTATCAATTAAAGAAAAGTCTGCTCCACTGTATCTTATTTTTTACTCCTTTAAAGGCTTGATTTTGGCAGCAGTACGTAGAAACAGTTGCCTTGTTACAAAAGTTCAGGTACGTTGTTGACATTTTAGGTAAAAGCGTACAGTGATTTTCATTATTCACTAGAGAACAGTAATACTAGGTGGTAAGAAACAGATGCATTCTGCATGCATATACTATAGAAAGCAGCGTGAAATAGGGAAAGGAAAAATGTCAGCCTGTGGGCAATAAGTAGGAGCTGAGAAAATCGGCGTTGCACTGCGGAAACTTTTTGAAGAAAAGGCCATTGCACCTCCCTAGAGAGTTTCGAATTGAGAAGGTTGTATAGAGTCTTTGTAGAGGTAAACAGTGGGAAGAGGTTTCCAGTAACTTAACTCATATATTTGCCCGTGTTTTGTGAATCCATCCAGGTTTGACAAGGTGAGGGAGGGAGACCTGCATTCTATTTAAGTATTTGCTAAGGTCCCTGGGAGTATTATTTCCCAGCACATGAGCCTGCCTACACAGCTTTCTATCAGATGAACAATCTCCCATTAGAAGCATGAAGTTGGCAGAATTAGAAGAAAACTGTCAAGAAGCAGACGGTAACGGGCCTGGAATACCAACATTGCTTTTGTGGTGGAGTTCAATGGTAATGTGGAAGTCTACTAACATCTACATGTGTGAATGCAGTCAACAGCCAACGCAGCTATCACAGAAACTTAGGAATCAGAGCAGACAGTCGACTTGAATGCTGCCAAGCACTAAGACACCTACAGTAACACTTAATATATAGTTTTGATCAGATGAGTTTCACCTTTCATGCCTGGCAAGCCCACATTTCCAGAGACCTGCATTTCTCTGTGAGACGTTTACTCTGTATCTAGGCAGTGGTTTATTTACCTGTTAATCACATTCCTTTCCTTACAGCAAGAATCTGGGGTGCTGCTGATGATTCCAGCTTTCACACTGAAAGGGCTCAATGTTTCTAAAATGAAATTGCCTGTTTTTGAAGAAAACTATTTACAGACATTCTCTAACTGTGGATGGTTTCCTGCAGACACCAACTTTCTGCAGCTTTTTCCAAACTGTCACTTACTGTATTTCTTCCCCCAGCTTCCACAGAGGTTACTTCTTCAGCCCCATCCTATCTCCAGCTTGAACCTGTTTATGCCTCCCTGAAGTTTGTTGCTCTTTCTCCTTTGACAAAGCCTTTAAGATAAACAGAGGTGGAGTCAAACCTTGGAGTTAAATTCAATTTGAAGTACTCAACAAAACACTTTCCTATTTTTTCTGGTAGCTCACCTATGTTCCAGCAACAGCAGTTAAGGATATGAAGATACTGGGAAAAGCTTAGCCCTGGTAATTCCCAGCAGGACAACATACACACTTTACTTTCTGTATCCACATAATGGTATACCAGAGCCAGGTTATGTGGACACTGATGCAGGAACTGGGGACACAAAACCATCACAGTTACAGTCCTGAAAATTTCCACAGAAGAAAAAGCTTCCTGAAAAAGAAAAAGACTGTCTGCAGGTCATCATGGTGAGTCAAGATAGTCAAGCAGGTGGCTGAGGTATTTATTTATGCCAAAATCGCAAACGGTATTCTGGCTGACAGCACTGAACTTCTGTAAGAAGCCTGAGAGCCTCTTCATTTGATAACATATCTCCAGCTGTTTAGAGTTAAAGATTAAAGAATAAAAGTCATAAGACTTGCAAGCAAATCATGAAAGACTGAGAGTTAAATAGGAGTCCAGACTTCAGACAGTTTTTTTTTTCTCAAATGAAGAAAGAAAGCTTTTAAAAACAATTTCAGCAGAGCATTATCCTCTACTTTATTATGTTCTCCATAATTATACTTTCTAGGTTTGACAAGAGAACACATATGCAAATATTTAACCCAGAATGATTGCAGTCCAGAAAAATGTATCAAGATGAATAGCATGACTGAAATTTTGTTCTCACTGACTCCTTTTAATCCTATGAACTGCGGCATAATTGAGGAAAAACAGTACACAATTTATTCTAATAATGAGTTCCTCATTTTTTTTCAGGATGGATTTAATTACTAGAATACAGTAACCAAAGTTTATGTCCTGATCATTCTTGTGAGAGTCATCATATATTAGAATTTTCATTCTGGGCCCTTAAAAATCTACAATATTAACTACATCTATAAAATTTTTAACTCCTAAAAACTTGCAATGTTTTACTTGCTTTCTTTGCACTGTCACTGAGCTAATGCTTCGAATTATATACTATGATGTATAGTGGTCACTACCAAGCATATCATTTTTTGTGCAGAGCTGTGACTGAATTTACCAGTGTTCATCATTTCATGCTTACCAACTCTGAATTTCACCCTCAAGTGTTCATGCTGTCATACATACCTTTGGGCATGTAGCATATACCTTAAACATCACTCTATAGAAGCCCTACTCTGGTGGGCAGTGATGTAGACCTCATGTTATTTCAAATACTTTGAACTGAGAAAAGAGACAAAAAATTACCAGGTGAATTCGAGACAATCTCTGGCCCTCTTTCATTTATCAGCATAGACACACCCACACAGATCCTGAACCCCAAATGAAGCACAGTCAGTCTAGGGAAGGTTTCTATCAGGGTTTCATGTCCTGAGTGTCCCTTTAGCCCTGATCATCTCTAGAGGCCTGACCCATTCTGCCCTGGGACCAGGATCCCACATCAGCCCTGGGGGTTCCCCCACCTGCCCAGGCCCCACATCACGCCGGGGCCACCAGCCCCTGCCCCAGTGAGGCCACAGCAGGGCTGGGCCCCAGCTCCCCACAGCCAGGCCTGGCCATGGCCCTTGCTCAGCGGGGTCCACCCTGCAGGCCCATGTCCCAACCTCGTCTTGGCCTGTCCCTGTCCCCAGGGAAGTGCTTGGGGCTTGGGGTCGGGGCTGCCCTAGTGAAATTAGAATATATCTAGAGAGAGACAAAATAGCAATGGAAAATTGATTAATTTTATATTATAACTTGATCTCCCTGTCCTGTTTTAAGTTGGGAAGTAGCTCACACATGACAGGTGCAAACAAATCTTAAATCCTTTCCTTTTTATGTTTTCTTTATTTTTATGTACAAAAGTCAAAGGAAACTCATAGGTTAAATTGTTACACAAATAAAATATATATGTATAAAAAAACAACCACCGCCGCCACCACCAACAACAAAAACAGAACAGAAGCCTGTACATTCGTGTCTTCTTCTCAGTAAAATTGCTACCACAGAGGCAATCAAGTAAGCATGTCATACAGAACCCACATTTCCCAAACTGAAGGCAGTGTAGACAATCACTTTTTGATAACCTCTCAAACGGCAGCCTCCATTTATGTGTATGTTTATATATATATATATATATATATATATATATATAAATGCATTTAAGCTCACATCCACTGAACAAGGAGGGTAGCAGTCTTGTGACCTCATGGTGTCCCATGAGGACATGTTTCAAGTGTTGAAGAACAGTTAATTGGGCTACTTTTAAAAAGAATTTATTCGCCTCCTCTCTTAAAACACTCCTCCAAAACTTCACAGTATACACCATCAGACTCAAAACATATCTGTAAGAAGCACTCAAAGATTATATTCCTTTCTCAAGGGACAATCCACGAATTGGAATTTTGCCTCATCTGAGCTAATTTGAGACTAGCTTATAAAACGGTGCAAAGAATAGGACATCCCTTCTATTCCTTTTTAGGCACCATTGAAAAAGGAATGAAGTGCTATGGAGAGCTGTGTGAGGCTGGAGAGAAAATTTTCAGTCAGTTGTGAGCATCTTTTCTCTGTTGCAAAAGGAGCAATTCAGTATTTTTCAAAATATAGTTGCTGATGTCCAAAGTGCAAAATCTCTGCTTTTTCAGCTCTGTTTAATGTCAGTTTCAGTTGAAGCATGTTTCAGCACATTTCAGGATGCACAGAGTGCTTGAAGATTAGGTTCAAAATAAAACAGAATGAAAATTTGCATTAAAGCTCAGGGAAGTAACAAAGAAGAATATTTGCAGAAGGAAAAACAAAACAAAACAAAACAAAACAAAACAAAACAAACAAACAAACAAAAAAAAAACAAACAAAAAAACGAGGGTGAGAGAAGGGGATTTTAGTATAACCTCCAAAACAGTTTCTGACACCATAAAATGCTACAAACAGTTTTGGTAGTTAGAAGGAGTTCTGTAAAAGTAGATGGAATGGGGATTTGAACAGCCAGGCAAAGCAATGCACTGCTTAATTAATGCACAGGTTTGCAAAACTAACTGTTAAACTAAAAACAAAAACAACAACAAAAAAACTGTTAATAAAAAAACCTAACCGTTAAACTAATCAACTAACTGAATTTCCACTTGATGGATATGGGACAACTCAGGAAAATGCCAGCCTGTGATTTTTTTCAGACAGTGTAAGTAAACAGAGGCATATATCCAAACTACTGAAATTTATGTAATGCTTTATGTAATGTACTGTGGTATATTTTGTATGTCTTTTTATTAATATTATTTCTTTCTTTGGAGGGGTAGAACAGGCAACTGTGTAGGGCATGTTCAAAGAAAATGGCACTGAATGCCCTGGAGTTGGACACTGAAGTCCCAAGCAAGCAAGCAGTATTTTTTTTGTTTGTTTGTTTTGGTTGGTTGGTTGGTTGGTTGGTTGGTTTTTGCTTTAAACACATAAAGTTATCCTTTTTCCTTTTACGTCCTCCTCTGTCCTGGATCTTGTCTATCAAGGAAGCGGTAATTTCTTATCTCACCTTCACCTCCACACTCATGCTCTTCCTACCCAAGCTGTCAGCTCACATTTCCTGCCAGAAGCTCAGATCCTGGTGCAAGCAGATATTTGAGGATGGTCTAGAGCTGACATGGAAGCTTGGAGCCCCTGACTTGCACAGGCTTCTCTCTTCCAGAATCTGTGAGGTGATTTGTAGCTCCAAGCCCATTTCATTGCACTTGGCACACAGGCAGTAATGCAGCATAGCCTCCATGAGGCTTGATGGGAAAGTTTTGATGGGCTACTTGTGGCTAAAGCTGACCTGATGGGCTGAAAATGTGCAGATCACTTAAAGCTAATGCTATGAAACACACAAAACACCTCAGATGGCTTTTGAAAGGTAGCACTAGGCCCACGCACTTTTAACCTGCACCAATAACTGATGGTACTTTAGCAGAGGGTAGGTTGTACAGATATCTCACAATTGATTTTGTGGGTATCCAACCTCTACAGTGATGAAATTCATGGTGAAATAGTGGTGGAAAAATGGGTTCAAATCATGTCATAAAAGAAGAAAAAAAAAAGAAAAAGAAAAAAAAAAAAAAGCCAAATAGGTAGCAGGAGCCATGGGTGATGTCTTTTACCTATCTGCAGGAGCTCAGAAATCAGTACAGCTGGCAGCCACTGATCAAGGGAGGTGAAATGTGGTGTCTGAACCAACCATCCACAAAAAGAAAGCCTCCAGCTCACCATTAGATGAAGAGGCAACGTAGCAAAAGGAAACAAATAGCTTCATCTTGCTTGTGAGGGGAAGCTTGTCTGGCTCTGCCAGGTGGGTTTCGGGGTTCTTTACTGTACTGAGAGCCAAAGGTAGATAAAAAGCTGAAAATACAATAGGAAAAACTTTGTCTTTCTCTGTCCCCAGGATGTATTCTGTAGCAGTTGTCTTTCCAAGTACCCAGGCAGTTGCTGAGATGTGAGAAGAAAAACATCACACAGTATATGCAAACAAGGATATTTCCGAGAGAAATCCCAAGCACAGGACTGCACTATCAGCCTGATTATATTTACAGCCTCTTTCCAGGATACTTGGTACATCTCCCACTATCAAGCCTTGCTTTCATTTTCTTTTGCTTTCTGTTTGCCTGTTTGAAAGAAGTACATTTCTGATACCTGACCATCAGGGCAGGTTTTCAGACGGCTTCTGCAGACACAGAATCACTGTGGTCAAATTTTCATATATCCTGAAGAAGGTCTGATTAATAATCCACAGCAGTACCATAAGGAAGATACGTATATCCTCACACTATGTAAAGCTAAGTTGTCTGCTGAGGGGGTGGTGCTTCCACATACAGTCTATGGTGATTTGGTGAAAATGACTTGCTGATACCAATCTAACACCAGAAGCATTATTACTGTAGTAGGTCAATGTGGGAAGCCTGCTTTCTTAAACCAATTTCTGCCCACTATCCTGATAAATTAATACCTTCAGGAAATGAAAATTTAACCCACACAGCAGCTGAAGTGGTCTCAAACACTGTTAGTTCTAGGTAAAACTAGCTTAGAACTAGAAAGAAATGCTAAATTTTCTTTCATAGCATGATATATTTTGCATTATAAAACTGAAATAAATAATATCACTCAATCTAACCTTTACAAAGGTTAGTGTGGTTTGTTTCAGATAAACGGGTGAGTGTTGCGGTGAATTCACAGTGGCTATGCATTATGCATTGATGGTAAAATGGCAAGCTATGTTTACTCATTTATAGAAATGCAACTGAACAGTAAAGCAACATATTAAAAAAAAAATCAACAACCAACCCACCCCCCCAAAAAAAAAAACAAAACAAAAACAAAAAACAGCACATTGCTTAGAAAAATAATTCCCCTTCCCAAAATCCCATTTCAATGTATGCTATAACTCATATACAGTAATATTTCACATTCACTGATGATTTCAAGCATTGGGTAACACTGAGATTATAAAACTTGAAAGTAATTCTTGTTCTAAACTTATCCCTTGTACTAATTCCAGGCCAACCCTTAATTATCTACACTGGTTTTGCCTCAGGGACTTTTTGAATAAACTCAGTTCCTTTTGTGCTTCCACTTGTTGTCAGAAAATAGTCACTTACTCAAGTAGCATGCACAATATTCATATGGTTTGACTTCTGTCACTAGAGCATGTTACTTTGAGGGCAGACATTCAAAAAGAAATATTTTCTGCCTCTACTCATGGAACTCACAGGTGTCTTTCTGCTGGGGAAAGAAAAGCCACATTAGTGGCTCTAGTCTAAGGCTAGAAAACACTTTCCTGCCTTTGCAAATAGACCGTTGCTCCCTCTAACCCATCCATAGGTCCACTTGACATCGACCTGGCTGACATGGTCCTGCCAGAAAATAAGCTTTCCCTTCTGGTTTCCAAGCTGTCACTGAGCGGTACTTTAGGGCGAAACACTTGCATCAATTTCTGGTAAAATTCTTTAGAGGCAAAGTAGTAAATGAAGGGATCTATGCAGTTGTTGAGGCAACTGAGGCACAAGGTGAGCTTGTAGGCAGGGTACAAACTCCTCTTGTAAAACAGGCGGACGATCATATGCGCAAGTAGGATAAAGTTATTGGGGGCGAAGCAAGTGACAAACACCGAAAGGACTATAATCGCCAGGTATATGGATCTAGTCTTCTGCCTGTTACCGTATCTGTTTGATGTCTGAATAAGCTTCCGAATGATGCCGATGTAGCATCCAACTGTTACAATGAAAGGGATCAGGAAGAGCACAACAAATAGTGTGAGGAGAAAGGCCACCCAGGCTGCGAAGTTGGGCAGCATATCCCACTTGAGAACGTCAAAACAGGTTATAATCCCCAGTTCTTTCACTTCATAAGTCAGATCTGTGCTTTCCAGTGGATAGAAAGCTAGTAGCAAGAAAAGCCACATTATCATACAGGCACCGAAGGCATATCTTTTTCTTCTCCACTTGACCAACTTCATGGGATATACCACACCCATGTACCGCTCAATGCTGATGCAGGTCATGGTCAGTATGGAAGAATACATGTTGGAGTAGAACATCACAGTCACAAGGCTGCAAAGAGTCTTGCCAAAGATCCAGTGATTGCTCTGGATGTGATAAGATATTTGGAAGGGAAAGCAGAAGGCCAGCATGAGATCTGTGATGCTCAGGTTGATCATGAAGATAACAGAAGGCGTTTTGGGTTTGATATGTAAGCAGAGCACCCAAAGGGAGAACAAGTTGCCAGGGATACTGATGATAGCCACCAGTGTATACACCACTGGGAGGGTGACGGAAATAGCTCTGTTCTGGAGCATTGCAAGTGTTTCATTGTCCAGGTGGGATCCGTTTTCAACCATTATTCATAAGGTGGCTGTTGATCTCTGTAAGCCAGCTGGATCATATCATGAACTCTTGGCTTCAATACCTAGAGAGCAAAAGTCAAGAGAGAGAAAAGCAATGTGTTAAAACAAATTACAAACATGCTTCTTATGCAACCTGATCTACTGGGAGGTGTCCCCCCTGCCCATTGCAGAGGGTTGGAACTGGATGGTCTTTAAGGGCCCTTCCAACTGAAACCACTCTATAGTTCTATCATTCTATATTAATTTAATAAGAAAAAGGCCTGTGTAGTTTGACATTTTTTTTCTGAATGAATTGAATCAATTAAAAAGTTCTCCTGACAAATTTCTCCTCCCTCCAAATTATTTGTAGTTTTACCTCTCTCATTTCTTTCTAGCTTTGAACGGCTACTTTTTCCCTACTGAGAAGCTTTCTGATATTTTTTGCAGACTAAACATTATCATACCTTATTGTTTTGTTATTGTGACACACAGAATATCACATCGCAAATTGAAATGAAATTGACGTCTGCATGAGAACACCAAGCTGTAAGTTTCCCAAGAGCTAAACACATCTTATCTACTCCGGATGCCAAGACCTTGCTCTCTTGTAATATAGAATATTTTCTGATTTCTTTTTGTCCAACTAAACAAAGATCCATTCCAAGTAAATGCTGTTTTTATTTGTTTGCTTGTTTGTTGTTGTTTGTTTGTTTGTTTGTTTTGTTTTGTTTTTTAGTTTGAAACTGCTTATAGGAGTCACCTATAATTCTGCAAAATGAGTTTCAGTTTTGCAGTTTGCAAAACAAAACCGTGCTTTCACTGTCTGGCCTATATAAACCTTTCCTGGCAGACACAGTCTTTTATGGTTTAGCTTATTTATTTTACAAAATGTAGCAGCATTTAGCAGATGCAAACAGGAACTCATGCCTCAAAGTACTACATGCATGTGGGAATGCAATTTAACAAAAGTAGAGGATCAAAAAAAGCAAAGAAGTGGCAATGAATGATGTGAAAGGAAGATAATCAATTATCAGTAAATTCTGTGAAGAGCGGGACTATGGACCTGAAAAAGATTCCAGGCCAAGCCAGCTGGTAACTTTGGGCACATCTATGCTGATTAATAAAGAGGGCCAGAGAATGAGTACAAGCACACAGTATTACTTGTGGACTCTGATCATCTCCACTGTTTCATCTCTCCAAGAAACACTTGCCGCAAGAGAAGCCAGTTTCTATAAACATAGGCACGAGTCATTCGGTGTCATTTAACCTCAGATCCAGTTAAATAAGACCTTTAATTTAACTGTAGTCATAGCCAGAGAGCAGTGTAGCAGATCTTCCCCTCAGAGAGGTGATCAGTCTTCAGTCCTCATATCTCAACTGTCTGGCAACTACCATTCTGACAAAAGCTTGGCTTTCTGACAGAAGTTCTTATCAAATGACTTTCACAAAATAACTGTTGATGATTCTTGAGACCTGGCAAAGATGATGGCTGCAGTGCAGGAAAAAAATATTCAACCCTTAAAATAAACTAAGTGCAGATCCAAAGAATAAAATAAAATAAAATAAAAATAGCAGCTATAGCAGTAAGAAGCTTGGTGTAGGCTTACTTCTGTTATTTCTTGATTTCATCAGTAAGAAATAGTACTTCAAATGTTAGTTAAAAATACTCAGAAATAGAGTCAGCATCAAGCAGGGAATGTTTACTAATGTTGACAGTCTTTCAGGGGGTTTCTATCTGAGCTATTGGAAACACAGAAAAAGGCACAGGAAAGTAGGAACAGCAAAGATGTCAGAGACGTGTTCTGAATGTATCATGCACATGGCACAGAACAAACATGTTCTGAGTAATAAGCACATCACATGATCACAACTACAAAAAAAAACTCTGAGCCAAATCCATTCCAGATGAAATTCTGTCCTTGTTGGAATGATATCAAGAATGAAACTAACTCTTCCAGGGGAACTTGGAAGGGCACTTAACTGACAGTAAGCTCTTGAAAAAAGGTAATGCTGTCTATTTTAACTCTTCTATCTGTGACTTACCATAATAAACATCTACTCGTGCACCCATTATTGCCTCAAAAATCTGTTTCAAGTGACACTTATTTGTGCCTAGTAACCCTGCATTTCCCAGAACAAAGGTTTTATGTATACCAAAGTAACTACAGAGCTTTAATAACAGGCCTTTGCAAGAGAAAGATATTTGCTCTCAGGGACTGAGAGATCTCATCTGTAGATGCTATTCCTACAGCTACTCTGTACTTGGGAGGTGGGAGTATGGGTGAAAACCTCCATTAAATCTATCACACTAGGCATAAAGCTGTTCAATATCTCTTACACTGAGTTTTATGTTAGGGCTAATCACAAAGGTATTTTCTGAAAGCAGCTTCTGAATTTGCTTTTTCAGATAGCACATGCTGATAATAAATATGCAAAACAGTGTCGGGATTTGTGGCCTGCCTAAAGGTAGATTTTACATGTTTGTGGAGCAAAACTGTCAGTAAAACACAAGTGCCTCCCACATTTAAGCACCTTTTCAACAGGGCGCCTGGATTGTAAAGTTCTGGGCTTTGTGTTTAGATGCCGACAAAAGCTCTCCAAATAGGGTGGGTCCTCTTGGCATGGTTTTTGGTAAGGAAGATGTCCTTCACAAGGAGAGAATAGCTCCCTAGTGTCTTCTGCAGGGGAGGAGGGAGCATGCAGAGCACACAAGACTTGCAAGTTCACAACCTGTTTCACATCATATAGATCATCACTCTATCTTTGCCTTTCCTTTTGCCAAATCTTTCTGGGGCTCTATTGCTGAATTCCTTGCTCATTAAAGCCTGGGCCAGCAGAATTTTCTGCACTGTCACACTTACTTTTGATATTTTGCCTTTTAAATGGCCAGATTAAGCTGCTGGACTCACAACATAGCATTTCAACATTCTTCATCTCTCCCATTATTGTTTTTATTTGGGTTTAGTTAGCACTGTACTTATGTTTCTATCTCGTTCAGGGTACTTTTAAGTCCTTCCTCCACCGCAACCACAGCATCTGTCTATCACTTGTGGTTTTAGTTGAAAATGTCATAAATAAAGTGAGAAAGTATTTTTTATAAGCATTAGAATTAGGTTCCCTCTACATTTGTGAGTTGCTTTCTTGCAATTTCAGGCCTACAACACAATTCAAATCTGTGGACCTTGCATGATTCACTGCAAAATAAAGTTTCCTGTAGAGTAATTTTAAAATATCAACCTTCAGCTATGATTTCATAAACTGTAAAAATACACTGTTATATAAATATCCCTGTAATAAAGACATTTTTTTGCTTTTATTTTAGTAACAGCCAGATCTGAACTATGACAAATGAACATATAGGTAGACTGAAAGAAAAACTCAGTAAGGATTCTTCAAGTGAGAAAGTCCAGTCTTATTGCCATTTACATTAGTCAGAGAGACTTTGACAGCGAGAGAGAAATGTTAAGTTTTTCTGCTTGCCTCATTTCTAGAACATTTAGTAAGCAGATTTATTTCAGTTCAATAATAGGTATTAAGAACACCTGCATCTTCTGGAGCAAACCTCACTAAATCCAGGGAGGATTTTTTTGCTCTTCTTCATACCCTCTCACTCATGGCACTCTACACAGAAAGCTCACTTGGAACTTCAGTAACACCAGTTTTTTTCTGAGCTATAACCATAAGCAAAGGTGACAGCTGCTTAGCGCCTCTTTTGACAGGGATGGTGATTCCTTTCCCTTTAGTGGACAAAACTTGGTGATTAAAACAGTAAAAGGTGTACTGAAATAGAAAGATTAAAAAAGCGGAAGATGACCGTCTCACTTCTTTGTCATGGAAGAGTAACAACAGAAATGTGTCAACCTTTTTTTAGGAGACTACTAGATAAAACTGATATATTTCCTTTCTCACATCTATTCTTTTCCTGTTGTCAATGTGAAGTGCACCTGTGAACAAGAATTAAAAGTCTGTGATTTGACTGAAACACAGAAATACCATTTTATAAAAAGTTTGTGAATTGAGATGGAAAAATAAATTTCAAAACATTCATTGCAACAGAAAGCATTCCAAAACCTTTTCTGTTTCATTATTTTGGTTCTCTGTCTGTTAAAGCTCTATTGTCTATAATAAAGTCTAATTTCCTGAATCCTTTGATATCTTTGCACTTTTAGAAAGACACTATTCCAGCTGAAGAATGTAGGACAGCATAATTCAGACTACAGAAACACAAACAAACAAACATCAAATGCTGAACTCAATTGCAAATATATTCAGAATGAAATAAAATGAAAACAGAGGTTTTATTCTAAGCACTTAAGAAAGCCATATTGGCTGTTTTTAATTAAAGCAAACATGACTAAGGAATGTATTTTATTTTATATCAAGATAATATATTTTTAGAAAAAAAAAAAAGCTGATTTTTTTTTCCTTGCTCTTCTTATGACTTATAAAGCTGAAATGAGAGCTAAAGGGGTAGGACAGTTTATTTCTCACAAAATTTACCTAAAGCTGGTGAAAACTTTGGAATCCTCTATGTGCAATATTCCTTCTGGGGATTCTGCCTTTCATGAACTGTCTGAATTGCTGGTCAGATGACAGAATATTAGACCAGTGTAGAAAACAAACACTTAATTTCCTTTATACACTGCGTATGAAGAGAAGAACAAGCAAGGAAGGCAAAGGGATAACATGAGAAAAATGACGAACACTTTGATATTTAGATAGAGAAAAGTGTTTTAATATGAGAACAAGAAGAAGTTCCCTTTTTAACACATCTCAGATCTTGCTCCCCAGGCGTTACTGATGTGATTCAGAGAAACACTTATTTCTGTAAATGTTCATGTTCCCCCAGCCGAGGAATGTCAATAAGTGCATCGCTGACTGTGCACTCCCTACGTTGAGGGTGGGCTTTGCTGAAAGAGGCCAAAGGTTCTGTTTGGTTGTTCTTTCTAACCCTTTCAATAAACTTTTGTGGAAATTTTAACTTTTAGTGTTACATCTCTACAAGCTGAGGGTTTCCTTCACCCAGTCAAGATCTGAACATAAGTCTTCTAAGAAACTTCTCTTAATTGTGCCTTCCCTTCCCTGTTCTTTTTGCTGAGTTCTTTTTTTTTCTTTTTTTTTTTTTTCTTTGTTTCAGTTGTTTTGTTCAGAGCATCATTCTCACAATCACCAAATGTTGCTGAGTCTGTAGCTATGTTATCACAATGGCATTACTTCACATTAATCTTTCACGTATCTTCTTTTAAAAATGAATACTTTCAGGAAATGAGCACCTTTGTGCACTTGTGTGTGCAAGCACTGATCTGTATTTCTGAGCAAACAAAGCTGAAAACATCCAACTAGTTGCAATATTCCCTACCTATGTCATTTAGTTTAAGACAAACAAAACTTCATATTTTTCACTAAAGATTATTCAGATAAAGTACATAAGAAAACCGTATCTATGCCTTCACTGAAAAAGACGACTTATTTTTACACTGAAAGGGTGACTTCAGAATCTCTACATCGATATTAAAACAAAACAAAACAAAACAAAACAAAACAAAAAACACCTCTTCCAGAGACAACCTTTAGTCTTTTTTTAAGTGCATTTGGTCAAAGCAAGCCCTATGGTGGTTATAGTTCTGACCTCAAATAGTTAGGGCAAGGTAAAACATGAGTGTCTTCTCTCCACAAGTATTTCACATTGAGAGGTGAAAATCCCTCTATTTTTCAAGTGAAAAAAAAATGTAGAAAAGTTACCAGGTTTACTTTACTGGAGAAATATGTGCCTGTAGAGCTTGTTAAATGTATCAATCTAGGTAAAAGCAGCTTTATTCAAAACTGAAGAAAAGTAGTCCTATAATTTCTGCCTATTAGAGAGTGCTAGCATAAAATATGTATGTTCATCTTTCCTATAGACACAGACTTTGTAAGTTTATTTTTATTTAAGGCTGATATTTTAATATAACTGTCTTATATTAGCAACGACAGACCCTTATAAGGATTCAACACAACAGTTAAGGAATTCATTCCTACAGGACTCACACTCCTCTGTGGTCACAGTCCACGTGCATGCTCTTATTACCCAACAGCACACAGCAACTCGCTTCTTGGTGAAATAGTGCTACCTTGCACTTATCATGGAGCAAAAGCATGCATGCAAGCAGTTACTGAAAAATTGCTGATGCCTGTCAGGGAACTTAACGTCATTAGACTCCACTTTTTGTCAGATGGCTACCCAGGGTACATGGCGACGGACAACCAGCTTGCAAAACATCCCACTCTGATGGATGTCCCTGTAGCACAGAGTTATCCTGTGCCATAGGGCCCTCCTGCAGGTAGCTTGCCCCTAAAATATTGTTAAGTAATACTGAGGTAGGACAAAATGGTGATATTTTTATAAACTTTGACCACAAAAACTACCAAATAAAATCTAAATTTAAATAGTACATGAACTGATTTCCTTTATAACTTTGCATCTTTTAAATATTGCCTATGTCCAGGATTGACAGACAATAGATTCCAGTCTGCAGTTACTTCACATAGTGGTTTTGAAAGTCAGAGGAAAAAACACAGTCGACCTTTCCCCTTTTGACCTCAAATGCCAGGAAAAGAACCAAAGCTTAATGGCAGAAGCCATTTGTGATAAACAATATGACAGGTTTCCAGGGGATCCTTCAGTCTTCTGAAAACTCTATGGTCTTATATTGAATCTGTGTGGTATGATTGGCATTTTACAGTAAATAAATATTCTACTAATTCTACTACTACTAATTCTACTATTCTACTAATTCTACTAATATATATATATATTCTGTTTGAAATAAGTACTTTCTATCTTTTCATCTCTCTCTTCTGTGAAACTCTTATTGAATGTTTCCTCTCCTGTTCAGTCCACAAAGGAATTGAGGTAGAGCTGTATGCATGTTTCTGAAGATTATCTTTACAGATTAAAACACACACACACACTGAAAAAAAAAAAAAAAATCAACCTCCATACATTGCTTTTTCTTGCAGTTGTATTAGGGATATGAGAGCCTGTAGCTGTTGATTGATTTAACATACACTGGAGTATATAACCAGATCATTCAACCATGTTTTGCAGGTGTAGCTGAAAGGGTAATTTGGCATGGTATCTGGGACATGTATTTTTAGAACAAAGAATTAATGTAAGGTATTGTGTTAGAACTTAGAGATTATCTTGTTAGTGATGAATCAAAATTCTTAGCTAAGCATCCACACTACCTCCACACAGGCCTTCTTCCACTAGCTGGGCTCAGTGTATACAAAACATGGTTTTGCCTCCTAGATAAATACAGAGGCACATCCCAGAAAGCCACATTAGGATCCCTAACAACTGTTAACTCTAAATGCAGGCTGAACCATTGTTCCTCTTGCTAAGATCTATATGAACATCCCAACTCTCTTCCCAGAGAGAAGCATTAAGCAGCAGGATTTGAGTGTAGCTGGCATCTTGCTTCCCTGGTCCTTGCTACAGCTGTGGAGAAGCATCTGTAGAAATCTCAGGGTCTATTTTAGGGTGAGTTGGGAAGTCTAAATGCCACTGACTATACTGGGTGGATCTCCAGTGACTGTAGCAGGCTCATATGTAGTCACTTTCCGTGTAAATGCAGATGGTTGAATCTGAATCCAACTCATTTTGAATATCCTGTTGATTCAGTTCCTGGTTTACTGGAGGTCTTTAATTGCCTGGATTCTGTCAAAGTCTAAATTAGTTCCTTAGAACATAATTGTCCCATTTTACACATGGATCACTCAGCGGCCACTTTAAAATGACCTGGCCAGCTTCTATGTGAAAAATTAAGTGGTACGGAATAGGACCTAATGCATGATTTTATCCATCTTTTTACACCTGTGTTTCAAAAGCTACAGTCAGCTTTATGCAAGCATATCTGTGTGTGTTTTTGTTTGTTTGTTTGTTTGTTTTAAATTGTTGTTGTTGTTTTGTTTTGTTTTGTTTTTGTGTAGCAAAGATGCCACAGCTGGGACTCAAGAGAAAAAATATTTTGTCTTCTGCTGCTTCTCACTGCTATAATTGCTCAGCACAGGTTGTTTGGGCTTTATGGACAGCTCACCTGCAAGACTGACTGCTTTACTCTCCCCAAACGTTGCCTTCTGCAATGTACTGATGGTGAACTCCTGACAGACTGGGCATTCT
Source organism: Anas acuta (assembly GCF_963932015.1). Classification (NCBI taxonomy): domain Eukaryota; kingdom Metazoa; phylum Chordata; class Aves; order Anseriformes; family Anatidae; genus Anas; species Anas acuta. The sequence goes on from NC_088979.1 coordinate 70,752,791, forward strand.
CCTGGTTCACGCTTGAGTTAGAAGTGGTTACCACATCAGGACCAGTGGAAACAGTCTTGGCTGAAAAATGCATGACACGAGGGCCTCTGTAGAAACTAAACTGACATGCACTTGTCTGTTTTGTCTCAAGTGTGATTCTCTGCTCTTGAGTGGGCAAGAAGATCTAGTTCTACAGAAAGAATAAGTGTCACTTCCTATCAAACCATGACTTACCAAAAGGCTTTGATACAAAAACTAGGCTGTTGGAAGCTCTTTTGTTGGAACCACTCTTAATTGTATCTGCTAATTCCTCCAGACCCCTTGTCAATACCACTGAAAATAGGTGCTCACGTGTATTCCAGCAGGAGAGGTGTGTCTGGGCTGCTGAAGGGCCAGGAAGCAGTGATGTGTGCAGTCCAAAGCGTGGAGGAACCTGGAGATTTCATAATTCTTTAGCACTTTGGGCAATGCTTTTTTGCCTTGCCTGAAGGGAGCAGTGGTTGGGGCTCACCTCCAAAAGAGTTTCTGCACTGCCACAACTCTTTCCTTTGCACAGTTTCTCTTACTGCTCATTGTCACAACTCAGAGTGCGAGCCCCGAATCATCTCTGTACTACTGGGCTATATCACTGTGTTTCTTCTGAGTGATGTTTAGTCACCCATGACCTTACAAATGGTTGCAATTCTCTGCTGCAGAAAGATTCATTGCTTTTTGCAGCTTTGCCATCAGCAGTCAGTAGTATTAAATCTATTATCATGAGCCACCCTGGATGGTTCTGCTTCTCAGTTATGGTCATATCATGCGAGGAGCGATTTAGGGCACTCGCATGACTACTACGGAGCCCCGAACAGGATTCATTCATCTTGGGAAGTCCTGAAAGTCTTGTATCCATGCAACTCCCATCACAGTCTGAGGCAGCTTTGTGTGCACAGCACCTCAGGGCTCTTTGCTTAGTGGGGAGAAGCCAGCTCACCCTGCTCATGCAAACTCACTGCGTTCATTCACACTCTGAAAGAACTGAAAGCTGGCTTCTCTGCAAAAGCTCGCGGCTTATACTGATAACTGCAACTGTGCTGCTTGCGGCTGGCACAGGACAAAGTACAAATTTGTATGTTCCTGAATAGCACTGAGCAGATATACCCAAAAGGCACTGTGCACAGGTAACTGGAATCCCAGAATCAGCTAACTACAGGAGCCCATAGACTGCATGACCTACTTTTAAAAGCAACATTATATGTGCACACAAAGGAAAAAGACATGGCCAACAGCAGGTGTTTTTTTTTTTTGCTCGTTTGTTGTTTGTTTTTTTTTTTTTTTTCCTGACTTCACACTTTTTTTCTGACTTCTTAATTTGATACCAGTTAGAGGTAAGACTGGTAATGTACAAGAATTGAAGATCATAAAATGAGGGGAAAAAAATAGAAAGATTTCTAACAAAAGCTCCTCTTCTTGCTCATTTTCTTTGTAACTACTTATGCTATCACACTAACACACAGAGGCATGACAGGAATAGCACCCTGAAACCACATCTGCTATTGTTTCATTCTTCTGAAAGTCCTCGAATGCAGGTGAGACCGTAGGTTCAGGTCTTTTCAGCTGCAAGTGTCCTTCTGTTCAGTCTTTGTTCTCCTCAGAATGCCACTGCATTTAGGTAATTTAAATGCATAAATAAAGAAAAAATTGGATTCTGCCCTTGTCTAACATAGCCTTCCTGCACTGAGAAGTATATAAGTAGTTTAAGTAGTATACTTATACTTGTACACTAGTATATAAGTTTTAATCAAGATATATGCCAGCATGTAATTATACATAAGTTTTAGATGAAATAATCACACGCAGGAGTCAGAGTCAAACATTATGCTCTGTAGATAATTTGGGGGGGGGAGTGTGAGTGTGACTAGTCTGTGCTCTTATTAGCAGACAATACATTGAAAGAGCTTGCTATTGGCTTTACTTGAGTTCCCTTTTACCACTAGCAATATGCCGAGATATCTGGACCATAGTTGTCATATGAATCATTGCCCAAATTTTGCAATGTTGAGAGAAAATAATGAGGATGAAGATATTCTGCTTTGAAGGTTGTTATTTATTGACCAGTGTATTAAAAATTGTTGTCTTAACAGTAGTTTTTATGACTCTGGCATTTAGCTCTGACTTGATAGAGTTAATTCTGGGTACTCAATTTGTAAACAGGCAGTCCGTATCTCAAAATCTCTTCTGCTATTCAACTGTAATCTGCTCCTTAAGGCCATGGTCAAGAACACACATTCTTGCAGTGTAAGTGAAGGTGTGAATCCTTATCACAGCAGCTACTCAATGTATTTGACCGTAGTCATAGAGGCACAGGAGCTTGCCTACCCTTCTGCAGTGAAGCATTGTGGAACAGCTCCAGCTTACCATGTGAGAAGACATATTCCGTATGATACCATAGTCCATACTATATCACAGCCAATGTACTTGGTTGTATGCCCTATTTATGCCCTGCTTTGTCTCTGCCATGACTTGTCTGCTTGCCCACACACTTAAGGTAAATAAACCCAGCAGAGATCTTTTATATGCTGACCACAAGCAAGTATCACATGTCAGTGTGGGGTGAGACCAGCCTTGGTGCGATTCTGATAAAGGAAGGGCCTCAGAACAGGGTACACCAGCAAAGTAAAGGAGAGGTGGGAAGCTGTTATGAGGACTAGTATTCTTATTTGTCCATATTATAAAATATATATTATGCACGTAATATTATTATGATAACATATGGTAATATATGTAATATTATATATTAGATATCATTTATATGAGATAGGAGATAAATATCTATTTCTACAGGTACCACAAACTGAAATATCTATTAATCCCATAATCAACACCCCAAGTGCAAGAATTTTAGCTTGCGTTACTGATACATCATATACATAGATACACACTATTATATATCATACATGATATATTGTACAGTAATAGGTAATAATGTATGCTATTATGTTCTCATTTCATTGTACATCTACAATTGATAACAGTCTTTTGTTTTTAGTATTATTTTCAGAACTACAGTTGAAATTTCAGCTATTTGGATACTAAGCTCTAAAATGATAAATCTTTAAATGAAATGAAAGCAATCATACAGTGAAAACTGTGCTGGAGATGAAGACACACAAACTCATAGGATATCTAACAATAAAACTCCAAGGTAGTTTTGAAGACTAGTACAATTGCAATCTGCTTAGACACTAATAAGAGTAGAGCAGTAGGAGATAGTGCTTTGGAGGCAAAATATGGGTTGTTAGGACCCCTAGAGACCTCTAAGTGACATGCTTTGAAATATCATCGCATTCCAGAAGTGACAATGTATGACTGGAAACTGATGCATAGGAAACTGATATGAATGTACTAAGAGTAAAGGAAAACTTTGACACAGATGGGTCCTACACAGGAAAACATTGTTCAACATAAACCAAAACAGGCAAGGCTAAAAGTTAAGGTTACAGTTTTTAAACTGAAGACTAAAGAAAGCCAACTGGCACAGAGAAGCATATGGTGAAGAAAAGACAGGAAAAGATATTAATAAAACCCAGGAAGGAACCAGACAAACAACTTCTACAACGTTTGAAGCAGATCACGTAAAACAGCCAGAACAAACCCAAAATACTTGTGTCTTTACAGGTATGCAACAAGTGTGAAAATACTGAGGGTGATTGCTCCATCTTACAGCTGGGAATCTGTCCTCATTCAGCCATCTGAGAAGTCTGATGAATGAAGGTAGCCGCTGGAAATTGTGTGGCCACAATTTCCACAGTGTGTGGACACACACTGACACAGCACTGCCAGAGTAGGTCATGCCTTTGAAGGATTGGTGCAATTGTATTACAGGAAGCTGTGTGTCACATCCAACAAACAATTCAGCTGCATCAACAAATGATACGGAGTTTAACGGAGTGAAATAGCTAAATAGGAAGGCTATAGCTTCAGGACTACACCATCAATCACATAACGAGGATGGTAAATGTGGCAGCAATGTGCTTAGGAGAGAAAGAAGACTGTGAGCTCAAAAAACATGGAAATAGCAAAACCCTTCAGTTGCCCCTGAATGGACTGGGCAAGTGCACAGAGGCGTGATCCCCATGTGCAGGCACCAGCAGTGGGGAGCTCCTCCCCAGAGGAGGTCAGCAGCTAGTGATTAAGGCTTCTTTCTGTCCTCCTGAGCCCCCTTAGCATCAGGAGCCCTGACCTGGGGTCTCCTGCATCCTCATCAAGATGCTCCTGTGTGCCTGGGGCCACCCCTGGCATGGAGGTCACCTGTCCAGGACTGGCCTGTGCCACACTACGAGGCCTTCTCCTCAGGGAAATGGCACACAACCTGCCTGATCACAACAGCCCAGCGCCCGAGCCAGCTGCTGTTGCTCTGTGCTTGGGAATCCCTGGGGAGAAGTTATCTAGCACAACCGAAACCTGCACCAGCTGGAGCTGTCATGCATTAGCAGTGCAGAGCCACGTTCCAGTGACCAAATTTTTTTCCGTTTGATTTAATATAAAAATACAGCTTGCTGTCCCCAGAGAAATGCAGAATGCATGGAAATATCTGACAATAAATGAGACTTGGTAGAATAAAACTGCAAGCTTGAAACCTGGACTCTCGTGAGGGCTTCCCTATCGAAAGGTTTTCGTTCCCTTTTTCACTTTGTTGTAGAGGCATGGGGCTCGAAAGAGAATTTCCACTAGGAGCTCCTACACTGCTTGGTCCCTGGTGCTTTGGCAGTGGCTGCACCCTGTTCACAGCCCTCTTCTCAGCAGTTCCTTCTTTTCTGAAACCCCAAGAATGCCCTCTACGTCATGGGAGCAGAGACAGGACCATGCTCTCAAAACCCAGCCCACCCTCCTTCTGCCGCAAATGCATTCAGGAACACCAGCACCACCAACTTCCTCACTTGTCTTTCTGAGAGAATTGGAAGTCATTTAATTTTTTCTATGGCTTCGTTCCCAGCTCTGTTTCAGGACCATGGCTCATGGGAAGCTCATGGGACATGGGACTGTCCCAGGGTTTTCCCAAAGAGCTGCCCAGCCCTGCTGAAATTACTGAGGTCTGTGGCAGAGTTTCTGCACAAGTCTCCGTGTCGCAGCAGGCATGCAACAGGCCTGGCAGGGCATGCGAGATGGAGTCATCTGTGCCTGTGATAGTCACCCAGCATCGCCGTGCATGGGACTTTCACTGTGGTTTGGCAGGCAAGTGGTGGAAAAAGCCAGTGCTCTGACAGTCATTCAGGGAGCTGAAGCAAATGGCTCCAGGTCCCTTTTATTTTAAATATCTCAGCAAGAGTCTTTTATAAAAGTATAAAGGCAACATAAATTTCAGGAAAGCAGCTTTTTTTTCTTGTGTGCATTTTTGTCTCTTGCTCTGCCTCACTGTTGTAAATACATGTGCACAGAGAAGAAGAAACAAAAAACAGAGTTTTAAGCTTTAAAATATTCTTGTTAAGTAAAGGTTGTGAATTAGATATTCATAAAAGAACCTACAAAGGGAAAATGAATTCTTATGGCCCCTTCTAGCACTCCATCCGGCCATGCAGGTGAGCAAAGACAGTGCTCAAACATCTCAGACAGCAAAGATAAGAGTACAGTGATAAAGTATTTTTCATCACATGTTGTGGGGAAAGTTTTGTACAATCTGGGACATGCTGCTCAGTGCAGGTTCCTCTTTCAGTTCTCTGAAACTCATTTTAAAAAATTACAAAAAATAATAATAATTCAAAAGCAGCTTCCTCAGTTCAAAACCTCCCAGCACTCCCACACCATCTCTGTAGACGTTACCTCTGAGACATACTTTAAGGTGCGGTGCACATGAAAGTTATTTGCTTACAGACTGATAGCTTTTAGAGCATTCTGTTACATTCCATTATAGAGTACCCTATGCAAAAACATGGTTTGCTATTTAGTTTTGTTTGCCTGTCTTTTTAACATAGAAGAAAACTTTTTTTTTTTTTTTTTAGTACTAGTAGAAAGAGGAGACATCTAGCAATTCATCAGTTAAAACCTACCCTTTCTTTTTAAAGGTTATACAATCACAACAGGAAATATTTTGAAATGGTCACAGTAATCACAAGACAGACAACTTTTTAGGCTGAACATGTGTTTATACTAGTGCCCTATTTTTAGGTCATGTCACATGCCAACTCCATGCCATCTCTTTGTATTTTAATTGTAAATGAAATAATAATTTCTGCAGTCCTCAAGAATAATAGGATCATACTTCATTCTTGTCTTGTTCTTGCTTGCTATGCTCAAATTCATAATCTGACAGACACAGACTCAAAATAGCTATTTTTGATTTAATTAAAGGCGAAGCTTTTCTTTGTCTTGTACTTATAGACTTTTTTTTTTCTTTCTTTAAGAACCTGCAGCAATTTTATTCATTCAAACAGTAGTTGTAAAAGATGCGAAAGTTGGCCTAAGATCACTTCCAAGCTTAAGTGCTGGGATGCAATGGGCTGAGGCCGACACCCACGCTGAGCTTCCTCATTATCACTCATGCAGAAAGCCACGTCAAGAAGGAGATGAAAATGCTGTAGACATCTTCATTTTGGGAAAATGTCTCTTTGGAATAGCAAGAGATAGAGAATTAAGAACTGGAACTCTTCTGAGATTTGATAGATGGACTGTAAATAGCTCCTTGAGAATGCTAACCAAACTGTTTTGAATTCCACTGTTACCTCTTTCACTTGCTTGATGCCTTTTCTTCAAACAAGGCATCAAGCTCTCTTACACTGTAATGTTTGAAAACCTTTCAGTGACTTCTTAAAACAAAGCTGTGAGCTTGATTAATCAAAACTTATGACAGAAATGTCTTGAATCATAGTGAGTTTTTGAGACATTTTTTGAATGCCCAGCTCAAAAAATATTCAAGGGACTGCATTTGTCAAAACTGTGTTCAGATTTATTTATTTTTTCAAAATAATCATTTGCTTGTACCTTAAATTGTGATACACAAATAAGGAGACACCCCAAATCAATTATCAAAATAGAAAATTCTTGCTTTATGAGTAGTGATTTTATTTCACCCAAATTATAATAATACTAGAATATTCTAAAGGGAAAAATATTTGCAAGGTGCAAGGTGCAACTCGGTTGTCTGGTTCTTGTAGTAATTAGTACCTACTATAACAAAAGCTGGGGTCTGACTTTGTACAAAGGATTTCTAATTCTAATGCCTTTTCTAATGCCTTTTTTTTTTTTTTTTTTTTTTTTTTTGGTACAAGACAAGCTCAAGAAAGCTGCAGTACCCCAAATTTCAGCTGAAAACCAGTTAAAAGACTTTCTTTAGAAACTGGGTGTAAAAAGAGATTGTGGTTAGTTTTGCTCGATCATAAAGAAAGACAGACACAGGAAAGCACCAAGTATCAAGAGGCACTAATACAGAATGCAAATCCACAGAGAGAGCCTAGCACACCCACCATCTGCACCTCCTATACCCAAGGTTGTAGAAGCACGAGTAGACAGAGGCACCTGCCTGCCCAGGAGTCTCTAAGTCCCCAGTTGAAATGTCCCATACCTAGTCGATTCACAATCAGGCATTTTAGAATAAGATCCAGAAAACCAGGACACTGTGCTGTAAGCAAGCTAGACAACAGGAAACATCTTGGTCCCTGAGAAAGCTGCAGCTTTCAACCCTCTGCTGAGGGTTTCAAGAAGACCTCCAGCTACAGCCATGTATTGCAACTGAAATTTCCCCTGGAGTGAGATGTTTGCATTGGTTTTACTGGAAAAACAACAACAACAAAAACCTTGAAGGATGGAAAACAGAAACAACAGTACTGCCCTTAATCCTCAAATATCACTCAATAGGTATGTGGGAGATATGAATTTATTTATCTCTTCAGATAAATGAAGTTTGAATCTACACCTCCCACAAGACAGTAAGATCTTCTATTAGTCACTTCATATAAAACATAAAAATTGGATTGAAATAGGAATGATGCTTAGGACACCTTCTCCCTTTAGGTACCGAACAAAATACTATCATTTTTCTTTCTCACCCATTCAAGTTATACCCCAGTTGAAGCATGCAATCTGGTACAAATTCAACCCTAGAAGTAAGCCTGGAAGTTAGGTATGATGCCTTTACTCCCAATCACCACGCTGAGCATTTGTGTTTCGTTCCCTTCTGACAGGCAAGATTGAAGTAAGGCTGTTGCTTGTTGCACAAGCATGCCTGATTTATTCAGTGGTTTAGAGCAGGCTGATGAGACTTCGCTCACAGGGCTGCAGGTTTATAGATCTGCTTGCTCTACTTCTCTTGTTGGGATACTTTTTGTATCTTTCCCTGCAAGCCAATATAGGAGGAGGACAGTATAAAGATCCTATATTTACACTTTACAACATTTGCCTACTGCAACAACTAAGCTTGCCATGGATAAGCGTGGCACTTACTCAGGGGAGGTACCTAGAAAGCTGTTCCCCTAACACTATGCCATAAAAATGAAAGCTGTGCTCATGGAGGTACAATGTGAGGCCTCATTTTTGAGGCCAACCTAAAGGTTTTTTTTTTTTTTTTTTTTTTTTTTTTTTTTTACAGAACGAGACTCACAGGATATAAATGGAGTAGTTTACAAACACCTCCTTCTCAACTATTTCTCGTGACATCCTGTCACGCCTGGTATGACTAATTCATATCAGTGGGTATACAGATGCACCACAGTAGTGGCAGGGTCACAGATCATCAGGTAATTTTTAGTGTTGTGTGATGGTAGGTAGCAAGAAATCTTGATAATTTTGGTGCAATAAGCAAGGTAGGCTTGACAAAATAAAACACTATTAGAAGGATGAATGAGAAGAACATAAGGCTCTTGGTAGGTAAAAGCCTGCCAAAATTCCACTCCTTCCAAACTGTTGTCATCTTTTCAACTCCTTCATGCTTTTCTGATGAGAAGCTAGATGAAAAATTGCATGATTTTCATACTCCTGGATGGCTGGGAAGATGTATAGATCAACTTATTCATAGGAAAAAAAAAAAAGGCAAGAGTATCTAGCAGCTTGTATATTAAGAGTTAAGAGGAAGGGAGGAGAAATAAGGAAGTAGTGGTTGAAACAATCTGCTCTTAAGCATACAAAAACTGTGAAAGAACTTGATAACATTTTAAACAGTATATAAACAATACAGAAGAGCATCAAAGTAGGTCTTCTTTTATTTATTTATTTATTTATTTTTCTAGGAGTGGGGGCATTAAGAAGGAGTGGAAAGTCTAATTGCAACCTTGGGAATGGAAACTCTGCAGTTAGCCAAAGAACAAGCACAAGTTTCTCACCCAGCCAGCTTGAAAACTAAAGGCACCATTTGTAATTGTGAGAAGAAGCTGGTTTCCAAAGCCTTCCATTGTAGGGTAGCACCACTTTTTTGTACTCAGATATTTAATTTGAGATGGGTTAGATGAAAGGTATATGGAAGAAAACAAATATAGTGAAGTATTTCACCTTGAAACTTACTACAAAAGGCAGCTGAACTATCAACATGGAAGAGGGAAATGCAAACTTCTTTCAAAGAACATTTTTATAATATAATATTTTGATCTAACAATGCTATGCTGATTTCTTTAAAATTATGCTATATTTGGCTTTCTCTCCACTGGGGAAATACTCTTGTAATTTCTCATCATTGTCAGCAGGGATTCAGCAGCGGTGTAGTTTTTGTAGTACTGAGCTAGAAAAAACTTTTTCTGATACCAAAGTCACTGTGTCAATAAGATGAGCATTCAGAAAAGTGTCGTTGTCTGTATATATGGCATTGCCAAAATCTACAGCAATGTGTTGCCTCTGTGTGAGGGGTTGTAGAAGAGGACTGAGATTAGGGACAGTTTAGACCTAATTTATTTCAGAAGCAAAATAAATGGGAATAAAATTAAAGCTTTGAAAATATTTAATCTCAATCTTCAAAGATATTTAATAGTTTAACTGCCGCAAACTTAACTTTCTGCTTCTACACAATCCCACTTAACACTTGTGCATGAAACAATAAGCCAGTGCCTAACAGTCTGTAAGCAATCAGAAGTGATTTTTATTTAACAGCATCACTGATAGTTGTCTATCTTCACCGCCTTTGATAGCTACAAATCAAGAAAATTCAGCTCAGATCTCAAAAAAAGGAAATAAGCACCCACAAGATAATCTCTACAGAACATTTCTCTTGAGGAGAAGGAGAACATTTAGACCCTAATGTTGACACCAAGAGCATAGACAGAAAGTATTTCAGGGGAGGCTCTGATGCTCATGTTCTTCCCAGAAGAAAGTAAAAGGTCACAACAGCACCGGGCTGCCGATACGGGAGGTGAGGTCCAGGGCTTTGTGGACCATCATGGACCAAAACGGAGCAGGCACATCAAGACACTGGGCCATGCAATACCTCGTATGAGCCGATGAATAAACGTAGTTCAGAGGAACAGTGTAGGCTGCTCATGCCTGAAAGCGAAAGACTCTGCTGTTTTCAGTACACCTTCTTAACCGGTTGAATGAGGTTTGTGGATAGGCATGTGGCCTCATTTTTAGGGGAAGGATGTGATGTGGGAGAATCCAGAAGGGTAGATTCCCTTCTTCAGTGTGTTAGGTGTGGGTCCTGGGTGACTGTCTGCCAGCCCAGGCATCAAACAATTTTACTTGTTCACATTATCAATAACTTAGAAGCAAGAAAATAAATGGCAAGCAAACAGCTACTTGGGCCAGCTGCTGTTCACTTGTGTTTGAAAAGAGGCTTTGAGCTATGTTCACAAGTCTATTTTCTATCTCACCTTTAGTAAATGTGAGCATGTTGGTTAATTCCAGGCAAAGTTGATGAAGTGTATAGGTCTCAAGATTAACTAAGTTTCTGTGCATTGCATTAAAATATCTTGCCGATTGGATGAAAGTCTGTGATTCAGACATTTACATTTCCACAAAAAGTGGCTCTTTTGACTGGTTTCTGCAATTGCATAGGCTTCCTGCATGTCATGGCCGTAATAGCTCAGGTGGAGAAGGTTGTAGACATCTTAGCTATGTAGTAATCCACCATAAATCACAGAATTGTATGAAGAAAATAGACTACCATTTTCTTCTGCTCACAGAACCACCACAGCACTTGTTGGACACAGGACTTGCCCCTTTGGGGCATTTGTCACTGGGACTCAAATGCTAACTGCTCAAAAATCTTCTCAACATCCCTTTTGCGGCCTGGGATTAAGAAATAGAAGCATAGTTTGGAATAAATGGCAGAGCATTTCATATGATTACAAAAAACGTCCTGGAAATCCTTTGCTAGATCCCACTTGACTCAACACATGACAGACCCAATGTATGAAGTATGAAGTATGAATGGGCCAAGACCCTTTGAATTTCTGTCCAGTTCTTTATGAACAAAACCCTTAATTATAGCTGTTTTTTTTTTTTGTTTGTTTTGTTTTGTTTTAGGTACACTGCAAATGTATAAACTGATGATAGACAGAAGGTAAGCCCTTTTTACTTTGCTGAGGCAGGGGAAGGCAGAGGAGTGTTTGCAGTTCCTGCAGACTAGCAGGTTAATCTGAACTGTGAAATTGCTGGCAATGGAAAGAAGCTGCAACACTACCTTTTTGACTTCAAACACAAGGAAGTCAAATCCCCAGGTGTTCCAGTGTTCTTTAGAACACAGTAAAAATGTTTCTACCAGCTATTTTTCCTCCTATACTTGTGATTTTATTAGTCCCAGAGCCAAGTTAGAGCAACCAGAAGCACAGGCACAACCGAAGGAGCCAATATTTCTGTAGTCCAGTTTTTTCTCTGCTCTCCTCCAGCTTTCTAACACAGAAATACTCTTTCCACCTCATGACATTTCACCTACAACAAAGGGATACCTGAGCGCTGCTGTGAGACACTGCAAAGTGTTTTTTTTTTTTTTTTTTTTTTTTGCAGTACTGCAGCAGAAAAAAATTGGATGTGCAGAGGATCCACCCCACTCAGTACTCAGCGTATACATTCTCATTGTCTGGGTAAATCAACCATCTACACTATTGATATCCAGATCAGTTATGATCTACGACTCTCTGATCTCTTCCTTTTCTCATGCAGGGGTACATGTAGTCATGCAAGAGAGCCCACAGACATTGGTGGGAACAGATAAGTGAGTCAAACAAACATATCAGCCTGCTATATGCCCCACTCACTGTAAGCAAAGAGAAGGTTCAAGACCAGCTGATGAAACTAAACAAGTACAAGTCTATGGGGCCCAATGTCCTGAAGGAATTTTCTGATGAAGTTGCCAAGCCTCTCTCCATCATATTTGAAAAGTCCTGGCAGTCAGACAAAGTCCCTGGTGACTGGAAAAAGGGAAACATCATTCCCATTTTTAAAAAGGGTAGAAAGGAGGACCTGGGGAACAACAGACTGGTTAGTCTCACTTCTGTGCTTGGGAAGATCATGGAGAAGATCCTCCTGGAAGCAATGTCAATGCACATGCAAGACAAAGAGATGATCTGAGACAGCCAGAATGGCTTCACCAAGGGCAAATTGTGCCCAACCAATCTGGTGGCCTTCTGTGATGGAGTGACTGCAACACTTGACATCAGAAGACTGACCAATGTCATCTACCTGGACTTCTGCAAGGCCTTTGATACAGTCCCACATGACATCCTTTTCTCCAAATTGGAGAGAGATGGATTTGATGGGTGGACCATTCAATGGATAAGGAATTGGCTTGAAGGTCGCACCCAGAGCACACCCAGAGAGTGGTGGTCAATGGCCCTGTGTCCAAGTGGAGGCTGCTGACAAGTGGTGTTCCTCAGCGGTCTGTCCTGGGACCAGTACAGTTTAATATCTTTACCAATTATATAGACAGTAGGATCAAGTGCACCCTCAGCAAGTTTGCAGATACCAAGCTGAGGGGTACAGTTGATACAACAGAAGGAAGTGATGCCATCCAAAGGGACATGGACAAGCTTAAGATTTGGGCCTATGTGAACCTCATGAGGTTCAACAAGTCAAAGTGCAAGGTGCTGCACCTGCGTCAGGGCAATCCCGGACATGAGCACAGACTGGGAGAAGAACACATTGAGAGCAGCCCTGCAGAGAAGGACTTGGGGGTTCTGGTGGATGAAAAGCTTGACAGAATCTGCCAGTGCACACTTGCAGCTCAGAAGGCCAACCGCATCCTGGGCTGCACTAAAAGGAACGGCCAGCAGAGCGAGGGAGGTGATTGTGCCCCTCTGCTCTCACCTTGTGAGGCCCCACTTGGAATTCTGCATCCAGATCTGGGGCCCCCAGCACAAAACGGATGTGGGGCTGTTAGAACAGATCCAGAAGGGGACCACAAAGATGATCAGAGGGGTTGGAGCACCTCTGCTATGAAGAAAGGCTGAGAGAGCTGGGGCTGTTCAGCCTACAGAAGGGAAGGCTCTGGGGTGACCTCACGGCAACCTTTCAGTACTTAAAGGGGAATTATAAAAAAAAAAAGGAGAGCAACTCTTTGCTCAATCAGATAATGACAGGATAAGGAGGACTTTTAACTAAACTTTTAACTAAAAGAAGGGAGATTTATATTAGAGGTTAGAAGGAAATTCCTCAGTCAGAGGGTGGTGAGGCACTGGAACAGGTTGCCCAGAGAAGCTGTGGATGCCCCATCCCTGGAGGTGTTCAAGACCAGGTTAGATGAGGCCCTGGGCCACCTGATCTAGTGAGTGACATCCCTGCCCATGGCAGGGGAGTTGGAACTATATGGTGTTTGAGGTCCCTTCCAACCCAAGCTAGTCTATGATTCTGTGCTTCTATAACATGTAAAACTGCACATTGTCCTGTTGGCTTATCTAAGACATACTGTTGATGGAAAAAAAATGATTAAAAAAGCTGAAAAAAAACTTTCAGACATTAAAACTATTTAAAATCTCAAACTTTTAACATAGACTGAACCTGAAATGTCTCAGTGATGAGTTTGTGAGGCTATTTTATCCACCGAGACCATATTTTAAGGTAATGTATCGATACAGCAGAGAGTTGCTGAGACCATTAAAAACAGACACTTAACAGGAAACTTCATTCTTCTTCCTCTTAAAGGCGTTAACAATATCTTTAAAACCTGCAGGAGAAACTTATGACTGAAATGGCAGATCTTATGAAAGAGAAGGTTCTAGAAATGTTGTTTGATAAGTATGTAAAGATTTAGGTCATGATTTAGGTTCATAAAGAGACATTGTATGCAGTGTGTAAAGCAGAGTTTAGTTCAACTGAAGGGCTTGATCTTGCTCCTATTTAATGCTATCTCATACATAGCAACCAACTTGTGCTAGTTGCACTCATGAAAAAGTTTCAAATTTTTTGACTAACAATGTATTTCTAATGACCATAACAGCACTGATCATCACACTGATTATTTAAGTACTGAATAATCGAGGATGTCATCTTTGCAGTGACCTAAGATTGAGGACATGGGACGTTGTCCCTTATGAAAATGTCTTTTCTTTCCCTTCCTTGTCAAAATACTCATCATGATCATATAGCTTAGGCAGGTTATTGCTCTAACAGCAAATAAACTGCTGAAGAACCTGGGAGTCAGAATTTCATTGGCAGATTCCCCTGGTTGCTTTGTAGCTTAGTGATCCTGTTAGTGAAAAGCTGGAAGTCGATAAACTGAAGAGAACCAATCAGCCCAGCTGCCAAGAAACTTTACAAGTCAGGTGGATGGAAAACAGGCAGGTTTAAGCCTGCCCATTTACAACAGATTTGTGTTGGAACCAGTGCCCTCCCAGCAATTTTCCAAAGGCAGAATACCCCACCAGAAAGCTGGGGTATTCTGCCTTTGACTTTGTTCTCCTCATTGTTTGAAGAATGACACTATATCCTATGGACAGTGCACTGTTCAACCCCTTGTTGAATGGCAAGCAAATAATTTATTTGTCAGCATTTCTGTGCCATGCAATGTTGAAGCAAAGTGCTCCAAGAAGACCTGCAAATTTCTTCTTTGAAGCCTTTCTCTAATTGGAAAATTATTTAACCATTTTGCAAACAGGAAAGTAGGCAATGGAGAACATGAGGCAACCTAGGTTGCCTAAGATCTGACTACCTGTGTTCTCAGAGCACCTGATGTTACATAAAATTGTATTGTTTCAAAGCCATGTTTCTGTTGACTACATCTAGATCTATAAGTGCTCAATACTTCTGCAAGAAAGACCCAGGTGTCTATGAATGCATGTTTAAAAATGAGGAACTTGGAACTGGTGGCCCTTTCTGAAAGCTTAACCCTTTGAAACCAGATTTGAAAAAAAAATAAATCATGATCTTTGAGATGAGAATCGCAAAGATTAAGGCACCAATGAAGAGTTAGGTGTCTCAAAATGAGATCTGAAATAGTCAGCAAAACAATGAGGAACAACATGAAATTAGCACTCATCTAGGGTAGACTATGGATGACTCTTGGAAATGTGAAAACTTGGAAAAAAAATCTTAGTGAGTTTCCCAGAATGCTCTCTCTCTTCTTCAGGACGACTACCGGGACACCTAAAGCCTTTGGTTGGCTTGTGAAGTCTCCTTTTATAAATGTTCCCTGTTTCCTTTTCTTTATGAGGACTAAATATGATTTGCTATAGTCGTTTAAGATGATCGATAGAAGAAAAACACATCCCTTCCCTTTCTAAATGACAGACTAGTGGTTATAGTCAGGAAATAGAGCCTCCCAAGTCTGACCATGGAAATTATTATCTGATCAAGAGATTTTTTTAACCACGAAATGGCTGGGTACTACCCGTATTTCATATCAAAGATATGCAATAAAGAAATTATTGACATGGTAGCTTAGGAAAAAATGCACAACATGCACAACAGCAAAAGATTCCCTAGCCTAGCCTAGCCTAAACACAGGGGCAGTCATCCGTAAGGGAGCAGACATAGCCTGATCTTTACACTTTGGATTGGCCTTTGGGGTTATCCAATGACTACTGAAAGTGAAATAGTGTCTCTGAAGACAAGACTAGAGAACAAATATTTTGCCTTCTAGATGATCTATATTTCAGATATCTGCTCCTCTTTTGTCCAATGACCATTGCTTCATCTTCCATCAAAGTTGCAGCTTCAACAAGTTGGGTGCAAATCAGACCTGAGTGTGGTAGTTAGCATACTTTCAAGGAAGGAAGTGGTTAAGACTTTGAATACTTTCCAAAGAGAGCACCAAATGTGCGTGATCTTTCTCCTAGGGGAGTGCTCTAGAAGAGGAGTTACACGTGCTTGAAAAGAAAACACTTGTATTTTTAAGGAAATCCAATCTTACTGATGTACCTTAAGCATGCTCTTTACTGGCATGAGGCCAACTCTCTCAGTCCTGTCAAAACCCAATTGCTCCATAATTGCAAATAGATATCTGCTTTATACTTGTCTTTAAGTACCTTAAGTACTGCTACTTTATGTTAGGAGAAGCAGCTCTTAGGGGATTATAGTCAGTGGCTGTCTGAGAATTGTCCCCAGCTGGGGCTGAAGCTCTGAAGTTCCACCTCAGATACATTTCAGACATTTTTCTGCACCTATTTCTTATGGAGATGCTCATTTCTCAGCACCACAAAAGACTCTCAGGCAGAATCTGATCTCCCAAGACATAATTCAAGCACCAAAATCACAAGATTACTCCATCTTCTCCTGTAGTTCACCCTCTCAGTCAGCATGTACCCTCCAGCATCGAGCATATCAGGACTTTTTCAGGCAATATTATCCCTCTGAATGAGCAGATGGTTGATTTTTTTTTGTCAAAAAATTCTTCTGTAGTATCTACACTCAGATGATTGAAGTCTGTACCATCTTCCACATGCATAACGGAGCTGTTACAGCACTAAGGCTAAGTCAATATTAGTAAATTAAACACTGTCAGAGCCTGGGTTCAGGCCATGAAATTCACTTCCTTCTGTGGTTACAATGCTGGCACAGCTTTGATTCACACCAGGTAATGCTCTCTCAAGCAACTTGTGCAACTTAGAAGTTATCACAGAACAAAGACCATTCCTGAAAATGAGTTTGGATGTAGCCATCCTGTTTCAGGGAACAGTTGTTACAGACGTGTCAGATCAGCTGAGGACCAGAGTAGGACTGGTCTCAGCACATGGATGCAGGGCAGAATAACTGTACCAGGTGAAAACGCCTTTTCTGGCTAGACCACTAGAGGGTGTGCGCAAACATGATTTGCCTTAAGGTTTTATTTTTAGGTTACAGAGGCATGGATATTCCAGGTTTTTCTCTAGAGTCTTTGAGGAAACAAGCTGGCAGGATCAGGTTTTGCTGTCCTCTACAACCCACTTACATAATCTGTAACATGCAACCCAAAGTCCATCTTTCCACCCATTAGCTGCCATCCAGAAATGTCTCTCTGTTCTCCTCTACATGGACTGGACTGCCAGTTCTCCTCCTATTTTTATTTTTTTTTATTACTATTCGCCCCCCCCCCCCCCCCTCCCCCACCCACCAGCACTTCTGTTCTTGCTTGTCCACAGTTTCCTATCTCGCCCTCCCCCCTCACTCCAGGAGGATTTCCCGTTGCTTCCACACTGACTGACTGTCACAAGGAGAAATAATAAAAGCACGAAAGGCTTCTCCAGGCCTTCAGCTGCTGAACCACTGTAGCACAGAAATGGAGTCTACTCAGTGTGCCTTCAATCCTGGTATAACAGAACTTCAGCTGAGCACAATTTAGACAATCTCGACAACTATATCTTTTCAAACTTGTGGTTAAACAAACAAACAAATAAACCTACCACCACCACCACCAAAACCAACCAACCAAACAAACAAGCAAAAAAAAACACGACAAAAAAACAACAACAGTCTTTACAAGAGGATTCCTTTCTTCATGCTTATTAACCTAACAGCAGAGACTTGTGTTCCTGAATATTCCCTTATTGCCTCAGAAATTGCCTCACATATCTAAACTCAGCATGTAACATCCTGCCAAAGAAAATGCAACACGCTTCATCTCAAATGTTGATCAGACTTACAGGCAGCTCCCTAAGGAATTTGTCTAGCCATGGTCACCGCTGAAGTTTCCGTGCTGTAGCAGATCAGATTTCCTCTCGGCGTAAAAGCTGCAGAAAGGACCAAAGAAAAATCTTTTAAGAGTCAGATGTTTCTAAATATATATATATATATATATATATATATATTTACAAAGAGCACATCTAAAGATGCTGAACAGTGACAAGTACTGATAATGCTGCCTTTCTTAGTTTTAAAATGCAGTTCGCTAGCTGTGAAACATACCTGTGCTAGATTGCTAAAGATGTACAATATCCACATCTGAAGAAGAAAAGAAGATAAAAGAGCACATATTTTTGATGACTTTATATTTTCTTTTCTTATTGAATCAGGAGCAGCATGAATAAGGTGCAGGTAGTAAGTAACCCTAGCTGCTTCATCATGACAATATCAGTGTACAGTATCTCTTATTATTTCAAGACCTAATGAGGAATTGGGAGACCAAGGGCCTGAGCATAACATTTTTTTCAATTTACCAGCTGTTGAATAGAAATTCCTCATGCAGTAGTGTAAAAACATAACAAAAACATACTGCTTTTGATGAACAAGCTCATAGATGCATTGCACCAGCTTGGAGAAGGCTTGGGTTTTCCCCAGTCCGTGAGCAAAAATGCAGAATCTCTCTTTTAGGATTTCAATAATGGTTAATATTCATTAAATATATATACACATATATATATTGTTACATGAAGAGTGCACAGGATATCTCTCTCACTTTCTTTTTAGTTAAATATTCTGCATCACTGAAAAATAAAACTGCCAACGGAAACTTTCAGTAAGGATTGAAGGTTTCTTATGAAAATTGTGTGAGAAGAGACCAGATCAAATTGACAACACCAGATTCCAAGGATGAAGAAAATTAACCCTGTGGGATATTTCTCTTTGATTAACAACATAATGTAGACAAGAAAAAAAAATAGTACCCATTTTAAACCTATTTAAAAAAAAAAAACAACCCTAATGGTCGGGTGAGAAGTTCCTCTCAGGTCTCCTGTGTATAGATAGTAAACCCAAGAGGAACACCAACTTGACTTTCTAGTTCCAATCAGAAAGCGAGATGCTGGCAGTAAGAGAAAAAAAAAAAAAAGGCCAAAGCAGAGTCCCAATAACATCTACTTATAACATGAGCTCATTTTTTCCATACATTTTTGAGGCACAAATCAAGGCCCTCTTATTTCTATAAAATCATTTTTCAGAGAACTCAGTTTTAAATCTCATCATGTACACTATGAAAAACGTAAGAATGGCATCAGAAAAATATGTCAGGTGTCAAAAAGGTCTTTCTGCCCATTTGGAGTCTTTGCAAACAGTTGCTGTCAATGGTGAGGCATTCTGGACTTCTGCTTTAAAACAGCTTTCAAGGTGGAAACTATGCAAATATATAGTGGAATTATTAGGCTGCAGTAGGCATGCAAATCACCACTACATCACTTAAACGCACTGAGAAACAGTCCTGGTGTCTCTGTGCTTTCAAGCAGGACAGAGGGAGCCCACCACACAGTAACTTCTTAAGGCTGGGTTGTGGGATGCTGGTTTCTCCCCTCTAGCCACTCAGCTAGAAGGCAGCTGGGAGAGACCACACTTACCATACAATGAATGGGTTTTCTAGGTTTTGTTTCTTTTCCATCCTGATATGCTGCTACATACAAGGTATGCCTCCTTCTGACAGAGAGCAGAGGAGTACAGCCTTTTTCCACACCAAACAAAGATGCTGAAGCTGGAGAGAATGCTGAGAACAGATTTTAAACCACCTAAGCCAACACCCTATTTTCTACACTTACAGTCATCAGAGAGAGCCAATTTGTCTGCCCGGGCAGATGCATCAGGGATAAAACCAAATTCACCCTGAAAGACAGAAGGTGAAAAAAACATTTTCAATAAACACGCCTGAAGGGATGCTGAAAACTGCAGGCAGAAGCAGTGGGTAAACTGCTGCTGATGATAGGGAAGTCCTGGGTTCAGTTTGTTCTCCCCCCACAAAGCTGATGTGTACTTTCACTTGAGCTATGCCTGGGCAATAAGTGGGAAATGCAACTGCAGGATGGGTTGCCATACCTCAGCCAGCTTTCATCTAGCAAGCCGCAACATTAATAGCAATACGCTTCAGCATAGATGACAAGTATTTACCAGCTAAGGTCAAACACAACTCTAAGGAACAGTAAAATGCTTAGCATCAATACTCAAACTGATCAGACTAAGGTTGATGCAAATGTTTTTCCCCATGCTGTAGCCTCTTCCCCAGCAGCATGCTGACATGCTCCCTGGCTGTGTCCATAATGGAAGAGCTGGGGCTCTTGATTGGATCACCTGCACTAGGGAGCTGAGAAACCCTGGGCACAAGTCTGGTGTCAGCTGGATTTGGGTTCATCTGGGTTCAGTGACAAATCTCTGCTTCATAGGGTATTTGAAGGGTGAATTTCATTACAGAAGTCCAAGCACTACCATCTCACAAGTAGGGTGCCAGTGATTTAGGAATGAAGTCCAAAAATTAATGGGACTTATATTTCCGAATAAAACAAATGCCTTGAAAACTTTAACTGGATTCTCCCTACTACTATGCATAAAATCCAGAAACCATTTACACCAAACACAAGGCACAATTGCAGAGCTAATCTCCAAACATTAAAACTGATTACAAGCAAAAAGAATTAAAAAAAAAAAAAAAGCGCTAAAAAAATGAATCTCCAGTATATGACTTCACCCAGGGATCCTCATAGCATGTACAAGCTCACTTTCTGCAGGGTGACCTGGTGACAGCCCGTTATTACAATAACTGCCATGTGGAAGGCTATTTTATGTTTGTGTCTGAACTATTAAAAAGAAAAAAAAAAGAAAAAAAAAAAAAACGTTCACACAAATATTCTCTCTCCCTGTCTATTAAGAGACAACAAATGCAGTATGCAAGAGTGCACTCTGCTGTGAGACTTCCTTCTGGTGCCGCTCTGTCTGAGCTCAGTTTTTATGCATCAAAAGACCCTGATGAAATTATATCTTTTTATGATACGCTTCCACCCTCACTTCTGTGCATACGTTCAGTTGCTGCAAACCTCAGGAACAGTCTCAGGATGACTATAGTACATGACTCTGCAGTAGCTGAAGATAAGTATCAGGTCCAGTTTTATGAATAAAACTGGTCCAAAATTATCTGGTTTTGTTTTTCTTACAGCATGTAGCAGCTCTCTCTTCCTCCTTTTAAAAAGACCTTTGAAGACACGCTACGATTATCACTGCCCTCTGTACTAAAGCAAACTGTACACCTGAGAATCCTTATTTTGATCATGGTTTGCAAAGTGAACTCCTTAAACTGGCGGTAAGAGTCTTCTTTCTCTTCTACTGCAGTATTTGCTGTGATTATTCTGACCTCTGACTAGTAGTAACATACCTTCTTTGTTATTTCTGCTCTGTTACTATCCCATACGTTTCTTACTTTATTTCTAATGCCCACAGTCATCTGGGACAAAGACGCACATGCAGTTCTTGGATTCAATGAACTTTGTTCTCCCTTCAGATGTAAATAATAGGAGGGTGAACAAATCAGTCCTAGCTGAGACTGACTCCACTAAAAAGCAGTTTTGAAGAAAAAAAACAACAATCAAGAAGTGAAAAGCTGCAGTCCTTACCTGATCTGGGATGTACAGTGCACCTTGAAAGCCTCTTAAATGACAGAGAAGAATTAGAAATAGTTGAAAGTTTGCATTCATCCAACCACAGGGCTCAGGAAATGACCGTGTATTTTGCAACGATTAACTCCTTCCTCACTAATGTCTTCACTTTTTCAAGTACAATAGAAAAAAAGTCATCTTATCCTTCCACTGCAGTTTGGTAACTAATGCCATACTTTACACACAATTTCTGTTTCACACTGAGAACATGCAGGTGGCCAGAGAAGATGACTCTGATCTCCTCCATGGAAGAGAGAATTTGCAGCATCTTCTGCATAACTGTGACAAAGTACATTTTACTGTTGTGTGAAGCTTATGTGACGAAACATAGAAATGACTAAGTAATGGCTTGAACAGCTAATTCTCAGTTTTAGAAGATGCTTAGAGCAGTATTCTCAACATGACTTGGGATGTGTCTCCCAGCAGAGCAAGAAAAAAAAAAGTTATTTAGAAAGCAGCATCCATTATAGTCTGGACAGGCATTTGGTGTGTGTGTGGTCTGAAATACTTCTTTGCACATAGAGTCTTTAGGTGAAAACTGGGAATGCTGGAACATCAGGAGTTAGGTCCCATGCACGTAAAAACCTTCTGCCCCTAAAAGACTGTTCCTTTGCTGGATGTACTCATTCAACTGAAGCATTTGTGAGCCTGACCATCCCACGAAACCATTGGCCTGGAAGTTGTGAAGGTCAGTCCCACCAGGTGCACAGCTGCCTTTGGGGAACTGGCACTTCCATGCTGAACCCGTGCTGGCATTGGGGCTCTCTGCATGCAGGCACAGGGGTGATCAGCACCCCAGAATGAATTCCTCCCATCCAAAAGCAGCAGTCTGAGAAAGAAAACATTTCAAAGTCTGGATGGCAACGCTGAACACAGACCTGGGTTTTGTACCCTTCTCCTTTTCTTATAATTTCGAAAACAAGTCCTGGACATGCACACGTGTATGTGACTTACACAGCTCTGAAGTCTTCTCGCCTAGGCACGTGTGTGTTTTATTTTAAAAACCTTATGGGGGGAGGGAAACGTCACTCCTGCACTTGGGATGTTGGTAGAGGAAGAGAGAATAGAAATGTCCCCAGCATGGCCTTTTGTATGATGTTTTCATAGCTACAGAGCCCAGCTAGGTTGGTTTGGGTTTTGGCTTGTCTTTGACACAAACTAAATCTGTGTTTTGTGCAGCCCACAAAACAATGCCTGAACCTGCAAACTGCATCTTTTCATGGAGTAGGAGGTGTAGGGGAGGGACAAGTCTCTTTCCCCCTCCTGAATGGGATGCTCACAACTCCTTTGGGACACTAGGAAGGGAGGGGAAACAAGCAGGGAAGACAGGTTGCTGAGGATGAGGCTCAGGTTTGGGTGCTGCTCCAAGGACAAAGAGTTCCCTTCCTAAAACGTGTCAAAAGTTCACAAAATCTACAGAAGTGGGTCTAGTCCGAGCTTCTCAGCAAGGCTGAACACACAAAACAAGATTTGAAGTGTCAGTGAGACTGTGCTGCTTTGGGAATTTTCCATGCGAGATGCACTGTATGAACTACATCTATCAATGACTTCAGTAACAAGGATCAGCGCTCAGCATTGTCCAGCTCTTGGTGGATGGTGGTTTTCATTAAATGTGTTTCTACTTAGATTATTAATACTTGCAAGATACTGTCACTCGGATCTTGGATTCCTCTTTGCAGAGTAGTTGGGCTTCAGCAAAAACGCTGGAAAAGGTATACATCCCAGCTGTGTGCTTAGGGAATTATCCCCAAATGTGGGAGCAGCGACCCAGAAAATGTTCAGACTTCAGTATCTTCCACTCTCCCCACCAGTACTGTGGGTGACTGTGGCTGAGAACACTTTCCCCAGCGTTGCTCACAGCTCCTGTGTCTGGTGCTGAGAGCA
The DNA here is from genome assembly GCF_963932015.1 of Anas acuta. Lineage (NCBI taxonomy): Eukaryota > Metazoa > Chordata > Aves > Anseriformes > Anatidae > Anas > Anas acuta. The sequence continues at coordinate 70,776,298 of NC_088979.1, forward strand.
GTGCTGCACTCATGTTGGACAGGGTTTAGGTTCCTCCAAGCAGGCAACCACCGTGGGTGCTTCCTCCCTCCCACAGAAAGCAGCAGAGGTTGGTACTTCAGCCTGCAGCCTGAAAAGCCTCTGAGCTTGTGGAGAGACCTGTGTTTGGGTTATCTGAGGCAGGGCTAGGATTGTCTCACCTGGCCCTGGACGCTTGCACTCCGGATGTCTGCACTAGAGCTAGTCGTTCAAGGCACCTTGAATATAGGCAATGGAGAGAAACAGACATTTATAAGGCTCATTCTCTGAGAGTTTTAACAGCCAGCAAGAATTCCTTTTGCAATATGTATACATTTGTATATATATTAATGAATTCAACATTTTATAAAACTAAACAAATAAAATCCTTCAGAGATATTATGTCCAGTAACAATGACTCACGGTGCATGCTCTGGCAAGGCACCAAGGACTGTGATCTGCCCTAGATGTTAATCCTTTCACACTCAGAACTAACAGGGTAACTCATAATTTTCATTGTAAATGAGTGTTGGGTTTTCTTTTTGGAAAAAAAAAAAAAAAAAAAAAAAAAGTAATTAAAAAGGACAAAACATTCAGGTGATTCCTCAAGCTAGGGCTATTTATTATATTGCTTGACATGCAGAAGCATCCATGAGTTTTATATAAAACACAGTTACAGGACAGAGACTCAAGTTCTTCTTGCCTTGACTCTTCTCACTTTCACATACAAAAACTGAATCAACTGTCAGTCTGTGTCAGCTGCCAGACTCGCTTCTCACCATGGGCCTACAGGTAAACAGGAAGGAGTTTCAGTCTCATAACTTCAAAGCATGCAAAAATATTGAATCAGACATCCTAAAAGCTAATTAAATTTGGTTTGTTTCATAGGCTGCTATTTTTTAATGTCTTCTTTCAGCTCAAACATGGCAGTTTAGAAATAGATCTCCATTGCCACTTTTTGATCCCTAAATCTACAAATATTTCAGATTTTATAACTTTAATTCACTACCTGTGTTAAAGAAGCTTCACCCCCTAAATGAACTTTCTGAAAAAAAAATAATAAATCAGCATTAACTTTTGATAAAAAATACAAAATTTGGTGGTACTGTAGTATTATATGATATAATAGGTATTATTCTTATAATTGTTGTATCAGGGTAATCCATATGATGGGATCCATTTGTCCACTTTCAGATTTCCTGAGAAAGCAATTAAGTGCTAAGAAAGCATTACCCTGAAAACTGATCACGTCTTTCAGAATGATTATGAGTGATGCTTTGGATTTTTATAGGTTGGTTGGTTTCCTCTGGGTGAAGTTATGGCCCTTTGCAAACCCATAGTCAGTTTCTTACTGAGCTCAGTAGGGTCAAGAGTTCATCTTCTGAGTCTTCCCTGGAGCCATCTCAAGCAGTTTATGAATATTTGTGTTCCTTCCTCTGTTGGTATGAATCTGCACTTTAACTACGTTCTCCTGGGAGAATGGGTTGTGATTTTGCTACTGCAAGTCATTTAGGAGTACTCTGGTAATTAAAGATTTTTTTTTTTTCTTAAGTGATGTTAGAAAGCTCCTAATTATAGAGCCACTGCAAAGATCTTCCTCTAGTGTGAATCTGTGCCAGCCTTGAGGGTGACCTGAATGTGCCCCTGGCTCCTGGTGCCTATATGAAGTGGAGTGAGGAGTTACTCAAGGTACTGAGGGCTCTCTGGCCTCAAGACATACCGACAACTTGCACAAAAGCAGAGAAAAAATAAGTGGTCTTGGGGAGCTGCACCAAGGCTAAATGTGGTTATTTATTCCCAGAGGAGCAAATGTGCAGTTACAGGCTAATTCTGTACCTGCTTTGGGACATGCCAATGTGCTGACAGACCCGGCCTGGCAGTCAGCATGAACAGAGGAAGGTCTGGCCATTGGAGCATGCGGCATGATGCTAGCTGTGATACAATAAAAGTAGGAGAGGCAAGCTGTCATTGCACTCTTCCTAAAGGGTTCCTCATCTTGGCTGTAGGTGAGTTAGGAGGCAGAGAGAGGTTGTGCAGGTGGTACGTGTGCGTGGAGGTCTGTGCAACGTGGGACTGTGAACAGAGTGCTGATAGATGGGCAACCATGAGGAAGAAGTCTGTGTGCTGAGAGTGAGGAGATGGGAAGGTGAATCTGTACAGAAAGGAGGAGCAGAGAGGGAAGGGAAGTGAGGGGAGGTGGCAGGAGCAAGGGAAGTTGACAGAACAAGGCCCAGAACCGTGGGAAGGGGACAAGCAGAACAGAGGGGAGGAAAGAGAGACTGCTGATGCCCTTTCTGTATCATAGCAGAAGGGAAAGAAAGCAGAAGATTATTCTGTGAGACTTCTGCTTTGTCGTCCAGCACTAGGAGGTCTGGGCAAGTCTCCAAGACTTAAATACTTTTTTGCATTCTAGGCAGGCAAGACTGACAGGCCACAAAATGTCTCATAGCAAGGTAATCTCTTCACAGGGATGGAGGGAAGGTGGGTGACCAGTCAAGAGAAGGAGGAGAGGCCCTCCCCACAGCCATCCTGGTATCTCCACACACCATAATGCCCACCCACCAGAGCTTGGAACCAGGCTGTAATGCCAGCAGTGACAAGAACAGAATACATTATTCCAGCCCTCATCTTCCAGGTGGAAAATCTCTTTTTTGCCCATGCCATTGAGCTGACTGTGCTATGATGTCCTTACACATCCAGTGAGACTCCAGACCTCAGCTATCCATTTCAGTGCTATCACGCCACAATCTATGGAGCTCTCCAGATAGAAGACAATTATCCTAACTCTCCAGGAAATAAGCAAACAATCTTGGCCCATTTTGTCTAAACCTAGATTCAGCATCCCAATGTGCTATGTATGTGATCAGGTGTGTGACAGGAGATAAAACCCGCCTAACACTTTTGCCTTGCACAAGGAGATATGACCTGTTTCCTTGTCCAACTGCAAGGCTTTCATAGCGTCAAACTGTTTCAGCTGTTGGTTATTCATTCTCCAAACTGCACGTTCATGCAATTCTGCCCAATAGAAAATGAAGGGAAAAAAACTCAAACCCAAAGTGATTCATTTCAGTGCTTTCAATCTGACATTTTTGTTTCAGCATAGGAAATGTTTGTCATAGAAAATGAGTACTGCCTAATTCAGTAACAATAGTAGCAGTGTATGGTCTTTGCTTTGCTTGAAAATGGTGTTGCATTTCTTAGGGGAGGTTTTCAGCTACTGGACCGCAATGTAGTTTGAAGCCATGATCTCTCCAGCTACACCTCCTTCATCTCATCCAGAAATATATCTTGCTTTTTACATTGAGGTGAATGTCCTGGCTACATCCCAGAACTGAACTGTCTCAAGACTTTGAGGCACTCAACGTCTTCTCCTCCAAGCACACTCACACTTGTCCCTTGGTTTCTATGCAAAACTGGAGGCATTCTCCAAATGAAATTCTCCTGCTTGTATTTTTCTTTTAGGTTTTCTTGTGCTGTGTGGAAGGAGAGTGGGAAGAGGTGAGTGAGACATTATTGCAGGAAGAAATGTGAGAAGGGCTGGAGGAGAGAGAGGGAGAGTGATGATAGATGGCAGAGGGGAGTGAACAGTCTGTGGTGTGCAAGGAGGAGGGTAGGGGAAGGAGCGTAGGGGCAAGGAGAAAGATCTCTTTGGCAGGAACACGCATGGGCCATAGCTTGCAAATCAGGAACGACAGAAAAACAAGGCTAAGGACCCAGTCTCATCAGAAGTACTGTGGCATGCATCAAAGCACAAGTTCAGATGCAGAAGTCATCTTTCCTGCTCTGTGTTGTACAATATATTAAACTATCATCTGTGCAAAATGAATCTGCAGCCTGGTGACTGGTAACTGTTCCTGGAAGGGAAGCAATATCTGGACTGAGTAGCACAAGGTGCTTCAGTTTCTTGAAGCTCCTCTTGTGAAGCATCAGACCTCTGCTTCCAGTCCTGTGGCTGCCATCTTACAGGATCCCTGTACCACTGACTACTTAGAAAAAACAATTCTTAAACATAAAGATGTGTTTGGACTGAAGATAAAGTCGTCATCGCCTCAAAATAAAATGTGCACCTCTTTATTTATTGAAAAATCTTTAAATGTTTATCCCTGACCCCAGTATAATGAGGATTTTAAAGTTTTGACTACCTTTTCAACAAATCAGTGTTTTTTGCAGTCTTAAGATTTAAGCTTCTCCCTGCTCTGCTAATGACCTCACAGCATGCATCTGATGCATCTGATGCATGCTGAATCCATGGCCCTGATATGCAGAAACCTCACAATGTCACAGCCACCTACAACAGAGACAGCACACGAAATCTTGGATAAGGTTTCCTCTGACATCTTGGAGACTACGTTTTTGGCCCATGTTTTCTGCCCCTTGTTCCCCTCCCCTTGCCATGGAAAACGCTCTGACTTGTTTAGAAGAGCATCTGGTAAAACCAAATCACAGTGCAGAGCTGGAAACACCAGTTTCTGCTGTAAGAATGTAACATGAACTCTGGGAGAAATTTATCCTTGTGAAAGGTTTTTCTTGCTCCAGCATGACCAGCACAGTTGCCTCTATTGCAGACTGCAGAGAAGTGTATCAGTACGTAAGCTGGCTGTGAATAAAACCACCTGCACAGCACAAACTGGCTACAGCCTTAGCCTGAGTTGACTCAGCTTCAAGAAAACTAATAACTGCATTTGGAATCATTTAGAAAATTATATGTTGCTGACTAATTGCTGGCCTGACTAACCACTACTAGGCAGATTTCAGTTTGATAAACCTGACACTCAGTAAAACTTTAAAAGTGACTTCCTCTTGCTATTATTGCTATTTCAGGGTATCATCCCCATATGTGTCTCTCTTACTTTTTCCTAGCAGTGTAAAGCAGCCACGGAATACACTAAACAGGAAGAGCAACGACAACAAAAAGACAGAAAAAAAGAAAAGGAATCAGAATTTCTTCCTTTGTATTTAATGATTGGATGTGTTTTCCCACCAGTCATATAAAATCCAGTTCTGTTTGTCATTTTTCTTTGTTAAAGACATATTTGAATTGCAGCTTAAGGACTGGACTCAGGACTGAACACCTCAAGTGTTATTTCTGGGGAAGGAGGGCTGGGAGGTGGCAAGATCCAAACCTCAGTCCACTATTTTGCAAGGGCAGCTCTCTCCCAGGCAGAGGCAAGTGGAGTCATCAGAAGCTCAGCTGATTTGGGTTGGAGGAAAATGTTCTCACTGGTTGCCATTCTCCATGCATCAGTTTGAGCTGGGCCCCCTAGATTAGGTGGATGGGATGCTCTCTGATTACACAACCACTTACTCATTTCTCTGAAGCCCTCTCAAAGAATGAGTCAGATCAAGACACAAATATCTATGGTTCTGCAGAAAGTGGTCTGGTGGTCCCTCGACACTCTTGCAGTTGAGGCAATTGAGTGGTGCCCTAGAACTGGACTTTGTCTTGGTCCTTTGCCCCACAGTTCCCAGGAGCTGCCAATAGGGCCACTTCAGCCAAAGTTTTCCCAGATGGGTATGGTACTGGGACTCAGTTTTGGGGAGACACACGGGGACTGATCAACTGAGGTCAATAGTAGAAAAGCTTTAGTCAAAATCTGTGTTACTAGACACATAAAATTTCCAGAAAATCTGTGGTGGTCATTAAGGGAGTTTGGTTTCCCTAGCCGCAAGCAATGCTTGTTTCCTGCCACACCTCAACCAACCCAGACAGTTGACTGACTGGTGGGCAGGCTGGCAGGAAACCAATGCTTCCTGCCTGCTTGCTTCCCAGTTAACCAAGCTGCTGGATATATGAAGGAAGAGCAAATGGAAAAGTCTTTCCTCAAGCTGCCCATCTTCTCAATTCCTTGTGGCCTCAAACTCTACCTCTTGAACAAAACAGGCAAGAAAATGGCCAGCTCCTGAAAATGTTCATACACATGTCTTCTGGAACCAACATATTTGACTTATTGCTCTCTACTACTACCTGAAAGGAAGTTGTGGTGAACTGGGGGTCACCCTCTTCTTGCAGATAATTAGTGATAGGACTAGAGAGAATGGCTTCAAGTTGCACCAGAGGAGGTTTAGGTTGGAAATTAGGTGACGCTTCTCAGAAAGAGTGGTCAGGCACTGAAATGGGTTGCCCAGGGAGGTGGTAGTGTCACTGTTTCTGGGGGTGTTTAAGGCAAGGTTGGACGTGGTGGTTAGGGACATGGTTTAGTGGGTGACAATGGTGGTTGGGGATGGTTGGACCAGATGATCTTGGAGGTCTTTTCCAACCCTAATGATGCTATGATTCTATGACTCTATGACTGTAGTTAAAACTAATAGGGTTTTAATGCTTTTTTTTTTTTTTTTTTTTTTTTTTTTTTTTTAACAATGACACGTTTCAGTTGTGTCCTGTTTGGGAATTTTTTTTTTTTGTTTGTTTGTTTTTTGGTTGGTTGGTTTTTGTTTTTGTCCTTGTGGTGTAGGATGTGACAAATTGGAATCTGTTAAGTAGATGTTTTGGAGTATCCAACATCTCCAGATCACCGTTTACTGAAACATGAGGTTGTAGCTGGCTTTTACAGAGAAGTAGGACTCCTTTAGTTTTCTGCTTCATTCTAACTACATTTTGTATCACATGGTTGCCAGGAAAATACATTCTCCTGTGTCTGGGTGAGCAGATGCTTTCAAATCTTGGCTGCTTCCAAAACACACCCAAAGATGTGTTTATTTCAGTCCTCACCACTATGTGTGATTGGTGTGCAAGAAGGAAGCCTGCCTACTGAGTAAGAAGAGAAATCAAAACCTGAGTTATCAGCTGTCCACAGCCAGTGATCCCACATACCGAGGCGGGGGGGAGTCACACAAGCATTTAAGAAGATTCAGGATTAGGCCCAGAGCTAAGCTTTGGAGGTGAGAGACCTGCTTCCTTCAGTGTAAAAAGTCTGTATTTCAGATGTTATGTAAGATACCCTGCTTGTCTCTTATTTCTCACTGATTACAAACGGATACCAGGAAGGAAGCTCTCCACCCAGTTTCTTAATTTATCATGCACCGTTGCTTAAAGGTGTCACCGCCGCCTCAACAGAAAACTGTTGTTTTCTTTCTTTTTAAGAAAAATAAAAGGGGGAAAATATAGCAGATGATTTTGCTGCTTGTTAATTATTAATTGTATGGCAGTTACAGACAGAAAAGCTTTTGATATTTCCAGCCGCACATTTGCTAAAAAATCCTTTCACCAAGATACAGAAAGATTTGGCATTCTTTCTCACAGAAAGGAAGTTGAGTGAGAGATCAAATGAGATTTGGTGCTGTGCATTTCCAAAGGTCTCGTTATCACAGCCCAAATCAGAAATCTGGATCCTAGTTCTACAACACAAGCGTCAGTCAGCACTCCTAGTCTTGTGATTATTCCTGCAAGACCACCGAATGAAAAAAGTGAGGGTGAAATGCTGTTCCCGGTTCTGTGAAGGCTGGGATCATTTTGTTGCAGCTCCGGGGGGTACTCAATAATTAATTTCCCTTACACATGATTTTATTCCTTAAGTCCACGTTGTTTTTGCTTGCAGAGATGAGCTTGCAAAACCCTCCTGTGCAGAGCAGCGATGGTTCTTTTGGGGGACTTGAGGAACAGTCCCGCTCATGCATGGGCTCTCCCTGAGGCCGGAGCTGCTGTTGGACACCCGTGCAGCACGTCCGGTCTTGCAGCGAGCACCTTGGGGAGGGGAAAGAGGCAAGGAAGGAAGCCGGACAGCTCGGGAGGCCTTTATACGAGTGCCAGGCAGCTGGGGGAGGAGAGCCGCAGCGGGTGCTCACTGGGCCAGGTGTCCTCTCAGCTGTGTGTTTCCAGAGGAGCAGCGGCCCCACATGAAAGCCCGCTGGATCAGGTGCTCCAGCCATGGCAAGCCTTGGGCTCCCATGGGAGCAGTCTTGGGCTCCCATGGGTGCTGCCACAGCCTGCAGGGCTGCTTTCACAGCCAGCTTGCCTCATCAGTGGGGATAGAGCGAGGCTGAGCTGTGAGTAGCCATGCCAGCGCCTGGAGGTCCAGAGCACCAGGCTACTTTTCGGCTGTGCCAAGGTTTACCGTGTTTTTCAGACATAGGAGCCAAAATACGTGATGGGCCGTGCCCATAAACAGCTGACAAAAGCCACAACACTATTAGACAATGTACACATAACGTGCTAACGCCAAATGTACCAACAATGCAAATACTAATTGCAAAGAGGAAACCGAACATACGTAGACAGTTTAAAGCTAATCTGTGGGCCTTCTTGCCATTCAGTTTTTTTAACTGCGGACTCTGTCGACTCATCTGTACTTATCCTTGACCCAGGCAACAATGCACATTGATCTTAGTCCAGATATTCCTTTGCTGCATGACCGAATGCTTATTGTATTGTCTTCTGTCATTTCCTTTAATGGTGCAAACAGGAAAGAAGCTTCTGAAGAATTTATTTAAGCCCAAGTAGTGTGGTAAAGAGCAGGGTGCAGGGCTCCTGCACTGAAGTACATCTTGCTTTTCTAAGGCAGAGCCATTCGTATGATATAACGTTCTGATTCCCCATCAGGTCAGCTTTTTTTTTTTTTTTTTTTTTTTTTTTTTGCTGTCCACACTGAGCTGTTTTTAGTGGCAAAAACTGTCTCCTGAAGAAGTTACAATCATGTTCTGGCAAAGCGCGGCATACACTTTTCTGTGGTTTGTGCAATCTGAGCTCTAAAATAGCAGTCTTTTCAGGTCCCAAATAAAACTGCAATGTGTATCTATTCCGGATTAAGTGTATTTTCAGTTCTGCAATTCTCTCAGGAAGTTCCTGGCATATCTTCATTTCCATTGCATGTCTCAGGAATGCATCTGCAGATCTTCATTTGTGCCTTTTGTTGAAACTCTTTGCAACACAATAATAAAAATGGGATCAAAGCCACAGTGGAGACTGTTTGATGCCAGCGAAAGCCTAGATAACCCCAAACAAACTCTTCAGTTTGGCCCTATAGGCTAACTGGATTACTGTTATCACTATATCATGAATATAGCACACCATAAAAATCTTACAGAAACCCAGTTTGAAAGCACGAGAGCTCTGCTTGGTTTCGCCAAATGAGGGGGGAAGTAAGAACTTTTCAGTCAGAAGTTTTTGAATAGTTGTGATGCCACTGATAGTTGGGGGGAGAAAGCACAAAAAGACCCGTGAGTCACTGTAGCGTCTTTAGGGCAAGAAGCGTTTCTTGAGGAAGACACAGTTTGGGGTAACACCTCTAAGCCAGTTACTGCTTGCCATTTGTGCACTGAAAAGTGAGGTACATTTCCATTAGTGGAAGCCAAAATTTGAAGATGTATCTCAGCAGAGCTGTGCTAAACATCTCACAGGCTTGCAGCATTTGGTGACAAGCCCCAGCTGTCAACAGTGCTGGAGGCTGCTGCTTGCGGCCTAAAATGGAGCACGGCTGGTTTCCGCAGAAGACAGCAGCCACAGGGTGACAGAGAGAGGTGCTTAAGAATGAGGTGCTTATGTTGTGGAGGCAGCAGACAAGACAAAAAAGTAGGGTCGTGTTGTTCAGGTGAAGGGAGAGTTTCACAGGGCAGTCCAAGACAGGGGGCTGCTATGAAGGCCCACTGGTAGATGGGGCCGGTGGGAAGGTGCAGTGCCCAGCATGTGCTCCCTGGCCTGCGAGGTAATGCTGCTGCCATGGATGGGGTTGGTGACCTCTCCTGAAATTGCTCCTTTAGGTAAGAAGGTCTTTTTTAAGAAAGAAGGCTGAATGGGTAAAGAATAAACCTGTTTTATTAAACAAACAAATAAATTAATTAATAATAATAAAATATATGTTTTTAAGCAGCAAGTTATCTGACATACTACCTGAATAATTTTAAGCTTAATTTTAATTTTACCATAATTAATATTTATAACATTAACAGATAACATGAATCATAACTTTACCTGAATAATTTTAAGCTTAATTATATAATTTTAAGAAGCATGTTACCTGAAACCTTTTCATTTCATACATAAATCTTTTTGTTTGTTCATTTCTTTTTGTTATTTTCTGCAGTGTTCCCAGTTGTAATACCAATATGTACATAATGCATAAGGTACATAAGGTGCTCTCTTAGATACTTGGAATACCTGCTCCATTAAATAAAATTGTACATTAATATATGTTTTTATCCCCACTCAATTATTCCTCTCTCTTCTCCCAATTCTTCTCAGTCAGGTTCTTGCTGGCAGGATTCTGGTCACAAATTTTAAATTGCTTAAATTTAGTGGGATTTAAAATTATGCTTTTTTGGGTAAGACATGTTTTCCTAAAAGGGGGTAAAAACTTGCTTACTTATGCAGGAAGGAGGTCCCAGTACCCTTTATCAGAGCACCTCTGGCCAGCACTGCGGCATGCCTTTCTCCTCTCTGTCACACATGCAACCAAAGAGCACGTGGCTTTGCAACCTGCAAAAGTGGTGGAGGGGGAAGAGAGCAGCACCAGCTAGCTCTGAGGTCCTGCTGGGGAAGCACTTGGTCGCTACTAGAATATTTTTGCAGTGCCTCCCTTGCTTTGTGCTGGAGCTGTCATTCTCAAGACCAAAGGTGGACAACCAGCTAATGACCATCTCTGCTCTTTAGACCACCCAGGCTAACATTCAGCTGCTTCTTTCAGGATGGCTCTGCCCTGCTGCCTCCTGTTGCCAGCCCGAAGGTGGGGGTGACTTGCCTGCTGCTCACCACCCCACTGCAGCAAGAGGAGGGGAAGGGTGGGAAGAACTGAGGGGCAGAAGCACACCTTCCTTGAGCAAAAGTGATGAATGTCCTTCCCTTCCTTCCCATGAGTAATGTGGAATTTCTATTTTTTCTCCTGTCCCCCAAAAGGACCCACCCCACACCCCAGGAGATCTGTTTTTACACCTACCACACCTTCTGCAATTGCAAAGTTAGCGAGGTGTGAAGTGCACCTCCAGCCAGAGGAGCGGCCTTGTGAGGGCAGAGGTAACAGTGCCTCCTGGTGACTTCTACAATAACGTGAAGCTCCTGAAGTGAAAAATTAAGATGTTCTCAAGCACTTTAGGGCCACTGCAACTCTCCAACAGGCTGCATGCTGTTACCCACAAATATTACAGGCCTGAGAACAGCAGCCAAATGCCAGCTTGAACCTATTCGCCCTACGCTGAGGTCAATGGAGCAGGTCACTGAGCAGGCTCCCAGTTCTTTCACTGGCAGCAGGTGTGGGAGCAATCACTGCAGTAAAATACACCCAGGTGTGTGAATATGAATCTGAAGACCTTTGGGGGGATGCCCCAGTATATTTGTGTGGCACCGATGAAGATACTGAGAATACAAATAACTATCTCAGTTGAGATGGCCACACTGCTGGACCTCTCTGAGCTGCTACTTCACCTACATGACAGATTCCTTTAAAGAAACCAAAACCAGTGGCAGAGAAACAACAAGCCTATCTGGCTGGCGGTCAGTAAAAATTCAGTCCAAAAGCATCTGCAGCAGCATTTTTCATGGTCTTTACTGAATGATTAAGCACTGAAGAAATGCCTAAGAATCATCTAGCAGGCAAATGAAAAAAGAGCAGATTAAACCAAAACAAAACACACATTCATTTTTGAGAGTTGTTTCCTATTTAGTCCAACCGTATAGTTTTGTGAAAATAAAATACCCCTGCTAGAACTTGAAGGAAACTTTTCTCTGTGCTTGATTTCTTTTCCCCTGGCTGATGTTGAAGTATCTTTAATCTTAAGGCCTTGGTGGGAAATTTAAGGACTTTGAACTCCAGTGGCAACTGGGTTGTAGGTGTATTTCCAAGTGTCTGAGCACCCGTAAGCCTCCACAATATCAAAATATCAAAATATTTTGTACTTGCCCAGCTCCCACAGCATGAACTGATTTCTACCAGTCTTCCTACCCTGGTCCATCTCAGATATAGGGGTTATTATTCGCCTTCCATATTGACTCCCACATAGATAGATAAGGGGCAACCTCACTGTTTATTAAAGTGCAATGACTTGTTTGTAATTTCTGGTTTGAGAAACATAGCCGCAAATGAGAGACACTGAGTTTTTAATGAGTCTGTGGCTGGAAATGATAAGAGATGCTTCCTGTAGGTTTCAGCCTCATGTATTGTTTTTTGTAACAATTGGAAAAAATGAAATGTGTTTTCTAAATCAGCAATTTTATGACACAGTTAGTTTGCGTTCCCTAGCAAGGAACCATTACGGAATACCAAAACTTAGAAAGAATTTGAGAAAACAGGACAAAAATTACCACTAGTGCATCAGTAATTTCATCTCTTTGGGCTACACTGAATGCATTTATATTTAATTCTATTGAAGGCTGATTTTCTTCATCACACACATAGAAGCCTTGATTTACAGCACCTTCCTCCCACGTATGCAGGCATGAACTTTTGTGAGCCTGAAACCCCAAAACCTTACTTCCACATGGAGCAGGATTCTCCTTATCTGCAAACGCCCCTGGCTACCCCACTTTCAAGATCAGCTGTGCTGTCTTTTCCCAACAGCTACAGCTGGCATCAAAAACATCCTTCTGCGCCTGCCAAAACAAGACAATTGCTATCCCAGAGAAGGGAAGGGAAGCAGTGGGAGGGATTGCTGACCCAGCCTCTATTCCAAGAGCTATGAGAGCTTCTCTGTTGTTGTAACTTGCGCCAGGTCAGCTTCAGGAAAATCAAATTTGCTGATTTCAAAATCTTTCTCCTTAACCCCCATCCACCCAGCTTCTTCCCCTTTCCCAGGCTCTGGCTAGGTGCAGTGGAGAATTCTTTCCTGTGAAATGTCTTTTCTAAAGGCTGCAGTGTGTGCACCTCCCTGTGGAACCGATGCAGAACGGAAGCATGCTGTTAGAGTTAGCTGAGGCTGTGACTCGGGAAGCACAAGAGATCCTTTAGCTTAGGGATATGGTTTAGTGGGGACTGTTAGCGTTAGGTCAGAGGTTGGACTCGATGATCTTGAGGTCTCTTCCAACCTAGAAGTTCTGTGATTCTGTGATCCTTAAGGACCTGTCTGGCCTTCACTTTGACTGCCAGAGACAACAGAAAGGAAGGAGCTTTTACCGCGTATAGGGACCTGGGCACATCTTGACCAAATCCTGAACAGAGGCCGGCACTGAGCTACAGCTGCACGGGAGCATTGCCACCCAAAGCTCTTCCCTCAGCCTCCTCCTCCCTGCAGCAGTGACTTGGCTTGACTGAGGCTTGGCTAGTTCTACAAAGCAGTTAGATCAGCAATGAACAATTTCTTAGTCACATCTATGGCTCACAGCTACCTTCACCCTTGTATTTTTAGCTAAAATAGAATTTCCTTTTCATCTTCAGCTACCCTGTTTGGCCAGAAAAGTCTGAGTTTAAAGCTCAAGTGATAATCAACTGCTGCTACAACAGCTTTGTGGTTATGAATCACATTAGCTTTGTAAAAGTTGCCCAACATTGTAGGCTAGAATTGTGTTACTGAAGCAATGTGTTACAAAGCATGGCCAGGAACACAGCTCATCCCATCTCTTATATAGCTGTACTGGAATAAAATGGAATCTTTTTCTATAAGTACCCAGTTAAGAAGATTAGTCTGGACATCTACATTTTAGATGGTTCAGTTTACGTGAGCTGAATCCTACCTTCTGTGAGTTACTGTAGAAAGATGTGTTTAACTTACTGGTATTTTAATTGGTAAAACTCATTACTGCCTTTCTTAAGCAGTAAAGTTTAATATTCTGCATGCAACTTCCCAAAACTGTCCTTAGTGTACTTGTGATATGAAACTAAATTATTTCAGAACAAAGCTGAGATGAAACCTGATAACAGAAGAGTAAAAAGATGTGCCTTCCCTCCCCCCCCCCTTTTTTTTTCATTTCTCCTAAAGAGAGATAACTATTTCATTTCTGTGGGTGTACAGGTTAGAACGGCTGAAAACATGAGCACAAGTTAGTGGTAATTGCAGCAGCTGATTCTCTAGCAGATAAGTGTGGGATATTCTTAGCTATACATGTGAATCTTTCAAATTAAATGTGGCAGAAATACAGCATCAATAAGGTAACACAGAGCCAAAAAGAAACATTTTATTTTTATCCCTTAATTAGTTGAATTTACTACTGTCAGTCCCAAGCATCTAGAAATCCTAAATGGGACAAACACTAAGAGATTGTTTTTTGTTATTGTTATTTCTTAAGTACTTTCTGTATTTAGTCATTCACTAGGACTTAACTTTTTTTCTGCAACTGTGAGGATGAGAAACTTTTTCTTAAGAGGAAAAAATAAAAAAAAAAGGAAGTAGAATGTTGAAATTGTAATTAAAAGGAACTAATTATTCTAATTTTAAAAAGGATCCTAGGTGACCTGGAGTTGAACCTAAACCAGTTCTGTTTATCCAAAAAAAAATGCTTAGGGAAAAGACTCATCCAGCATTGTCAGCTATCCAACATTTGATGAAGTGCAGGAACCCCAGACAGGTGCATGAATATGGGAGGAGCCGTGCTGCTGATGCAAGATGTAGGTGAATCGTTTTCTGAAGGATGTTGTATCTGCAACATGGAGATGTAAGTCACTAGCTGAATGTTTCCAGATCAACAGGAAAAGACAAATAGAAGATCAACATTTATCAAACATAAAATCCTGTTTTAAGAAGTAGTTTGGACTATCAAGTTTGTGGAAGCTGGGAGATAATACCACTGAAATCACTGTCCCTCTGCACAAGCCCTGTGAGAAAGTCTGTTCAACTACCTAACCATATCCTCCCTTTCCTTTGTGCATCCCTCTCACTCAGAGAAAGGCTGTTGCTACACTAGCTTGGCTGTACTTGACTGTATGGATGTAAAAGACTACTAATATGAACCATCCATACAAAAAAAAAAAAAAAAAAGGTTTTGTTTATATTGCTCATTGGAGCACTAGTTGGGTTTATGCTCTCTCAGCCCCACAAACCCATTCCTTTTTTATCTTCTAAGAATCAAAGAACTTTGTAGAATCATTATCTATCTTCATAGAATCACAGGATGGTTTGGGTTGGAACAGACCTTAAATGTCATCTAATTCCAGTCTCCTGCCAGGGGCAGGGACACCTCCCACCAGACTAGGTTGCTCAAAGCCACATCCAGCCTGGCCTTGGACACTTGCAGGGATGGGGCATCCACAGCTTGGGGAGTCAGCTCTGCTTGTGCCAGACCATGGAACTATCGTGTAGGTATGCCTGAGATGAACAGCAAGCCCCAGCGTAGACAAAATATAAAAATCTTTTCCAGGAGTTGCCATCGTGTATAGGATTTGGAAGTTCGAGTGATGAGTAGCTACCCACCAGGTGGAGCCATGCAAGCACATCTTATTACTGTGAGTGGTTTATGGTGGTAGTGATACCTTCCACAAGTACCTCGTGCTCCTCCTAGCTCCGCAGAAATCTGAGTTACTCTAGATATAACCCCCTTCGTTTTATTTATATATTTTTTTATTTACTGTGTAGAAATAGAAATCAACACTGGGAGGTAATTCTTGCAACTCTTTTGCTACCGTACTCTTTGGAGCAGTATTTTGATACTCAAGAAATAATGTAAGATCAAGGAAATAACATGAAGGAAAATATTAATGTAATATTAATATGTTTCATACATTTCTGACATTGTCTCTCTCCACTGACTTTTCTTTCCCTCAGTGCCAGAGAGCATGTATGGAGTCCTGAGGTAAAAGTTTCAGTTGATGTTTCATTGTTGAGAGGATTGTATTTATTGGCAATGAGCTGGAAGAATGGTATTATAATAATGAAAAAGGTTTCAGGTTTTGGCCAGAGTGACCTTACCAAGACTGACAGCATACTGCCAGAAATGCATATATCTGCTTTCCTAGAGAGGGAAGTGAGCTCTAAAACCTAGTAATATTCTCTCTTTCTTCCACTTGACCGTGAATTTACTTTTACTAACACAACTTCCCCCCATCCCCTTGCCCCCATATCTTAACTGTCTTTTTAGTTTACCAGAAACTGAAAAGAAGGTTATCATCATTTCTTAGCCTTCCATCTCTATCCTGTACTCCCTAAGGTCAGTTTACTCATGTATACCAAGCATCTGACTTCCTTTTTTTCCTTTTCCATTTGAGTCATTCCTGCCAAGACGTCTAATGACCTTCTGGACAGAGATCATCCACAGAGTTGAGGAGCCATGAGCAGACAGAAAATCTGGCACTTGAGGAAACAGGAGATATATAGCATAGCACAGGGAGAAAGTAAGAAAGGATTCTCTGTGTATCCCACTTTTGGGAGTTTTGGGGCTGTTTGGTGTTTTCTCTTGATGTATGTGAGAGGAAGAGGGTTGGGAAATAATTATTGAGTCTTGATAGCCTTGCCCAGGTAGCCTTACAGTACAGTTCAAAAGGCTTTCAAAAATTAAATGAAAAATATTAAAGCCCAACCAATCAAAGATCCACAATGTAAATATCAAAGTTCATTACTGCCTAATGAAAAGTGAGCTAGCCCTGTTTACAAACACTACAAGGAATCAGTCCTTATGCAAGCCAATGGGATAATATGACTATAGCCATCACAAAGTAGGATCCTAAAATACCCAGTTATTAAAGAACCAAAGCTTGAAAGCCTTGAAAGAAATTTCCAAGGAACTACCACTGAATGTCCTCTGTTAACGGGAACCCGAGAGAGATGAAAGGATCCAGTTTCTGAAGGATAAAGGGTGGCAGTCTCCCAGTGTTGGAAGCAAAATGCCTGAACCTCCCTCAAATCTCCTGGGGTAATCTCCGGGCCTGGAGCTCAGTGCTCTTGGCTTTGTGTGAGAGAAGATCCTTTGACAGAGATGCTTGAGGACAAAAGGAGAGCTGTTTTGGGTTGACTGGGGTCATAGCAAGAGAAACAATGCTGAGTCATTTTTGGATTCCTGATGCTGAAGAAGTGGCACCTGCTGAAAACCCCAGTTGTTCATTTCCAGGGAACTGGAAGCACATTCCCATGCTACTGTTCCTGTGTCAGTAACAAAGCACCTGAAACACCTCTGAAGAAATAAACTTTTTTTCTGACTCACACTAGGTGCCATAAGTCCTCTCATCTTAATGACATGGCTTCATGCTGATTTTATGTTGAATTTTAACCTTATAAATACGATGCAAGACAAGAAGTAGGGTTTGTATTTCTTTTTGCTTGGTGTTCCTCACTAATGAGGACCATGAATGTTTTTTCAGCTGTTTTAAAGATTTTGAAAAATGGACTTTGCATCACCTGCACAAGAAGGTAGAAAAAAGGAAACACCGAACTTCAAATTATTCATTGCAGGAATACACTTTGCTCTTTTCTTCCTTGTGCTTCAGCAATGGTGTCATCAACTTCTGCAGCTAGCTCATATGACTTGTCTATAAATTACAGCCAGGTCTTTGATTTTCTACCAAGTCAGTTTAACATCCATCAGTTAAAAATGGCAAGCATCCATATCCCTAAAGAGCTTCACTGGCACTGAACCCATTTCAGCCTGTTTAAGATTGAAATTTGACAAGCTCGGTGTTCAAGCAAATTATTTAAGGCAGGACTTCTTACTTCCTACCATAAGTGAGCTGTGCAGACAGAAAAGGCAATTTCCACTGCATGTATATAAAGGAGAACAGAACCAAGCCTACTGGCTTTCATTTTACGCCATGGCTTGGTCACATTCTCTATCCATAAATGAGACTGCACCTACGCTGCCAGCAAAGTTATGTTTTCTTCTCACAGGATCTTACTAGATACAAGACACTCTTAACTTTTACTTCGTTTTGTGAAGCTGAAACCACACTCATCTCCCTGTGTGGAACAGACAAACCTAAGAGCCATTTAAATGGAATCAGACAGAGTACAAAGACAGGTTCCTCAACACAACTAAGACTTTTGTATTAGGATGGTTTTAGAAAGGCAGTTGTTGTTGCACAGAAGATTTAATCCTAGTCACGTCCCTACACTTGCCTGTGAATGGTGAGGTAGTGATAAATCAAAAAATAGATATCAAAAACTAACAAACAAACAAAACAGTTCCTCTTCTGCACATGGAAACTGGAAAAGCTCTACATTTTTCAAATTACACCTTTTACCTATATTTAACATCAGACATCTCATTGCCTGGAAAGGCATTTCAGTATCTAAAACAAATGACATGAAGTTTATTTGCATATTTGTGTCAGTAATATCTTTAGCAGTATTTTTGGTGTACTAAATTCCCAAGTAGCTCACTGAAACTTTGTACTGAAATACAAACACCCCAAGTATTACCAACTAACATTTTGGTTAGGGTGTAGCCTCTGCTCTTAAAGAAACACACTTAAAATTTGGTTGCCTATGTTCCCTTCTGGGAGCAGTATGTCCACATCATACTATGAAAATTAATTAACTTCACAGGTGTATGAAGTAAATGCAAATATGATGTTCTCAGTGCTCATTGTTTTAACCTATTCTACATAATTTCAAGCATTTCAGCCACAAGAAAATAATGGTCTTCCTAAACAGTTTTACAGAAGTCATTTTTTGTTGTTGTTGTTATGAGAAACAAAACAGCAAGTGGCAAAGTCTACTTCCACAGCAAATTAGAAAGAATTCTGAGATTTCTGGGAAGTTCAGGCACTGTTGAGTTTTGGTTTTGGTGTGTCAGAACAAACCTACACACACAGGCACAAAGGCAAACTTTTTTTTTTTTTTTTTAATTTTACACAAACCAAAGGTTTTTCCAAGAAACTATGATGTTTCTTCAGATGAAGCAGGCCTTGCACATTGCCCCTGCTCCAGGAGGTTGGTGTACTTGATAGTTAAGTGCTTATCTGGTGCAGCAAACCCTCGAGGACTGTATCGACCGAGCGTGCCTGTTGCCTGCTGCACAGACCCATCGTGCCAGGTACCTCAAAGCCTCCACACCCCAGCATGGGTTCCGCAGGCCATGGCCACAATGGTCCCTGTCAAACTCCAAAGCTTTTTCATATTGCTGGCACTGTGCTCAAGGACCCTGAGAGCCATGAATGGATCCCAGCAACATTGTTTATAATGCAGTATATTTCCAAGAAAACAATCTAGGTAAAACAAGAGTTTTTCTTTGTGAGAGTCACAGAAAAAAATCAGATCAGCCCTGCCACCCTCTGGTACCCATGCTCAGACCAGCTCTGCTGCATCCAGCTGGGTAACACGGGAACACACCATTGGGACAGAGCAGGTGTCGAAAGAGCTGGGACATTCACTGGAACAGCTCTATGTCTTCCATTTTCTTGGGAAATTGAGGTACAAAACAGAAAAACAAAACAAAACAAACAAAAAAAGATTACAGCCACTGTGTGTGCATGTGTGAAGATGCAAGCACTTAAACAAAAGAGCACAACTGACTGAAAAGGCAGTATTTCGAACATTCTCCATTAGGAGTTTTCCATTCAGTACAGAGACACAGATATCAGACTGATGCTGAACTTCATGGCTATGGCATCACATCAAACCAGTGGAGAGGAAAACTGTAAGACTTCAGGCTCTGCTTTAATCCTCTAATGGGACTTTCTACAGAAGATATGAATTCTGCTATATAACACGTCATTCTTCTTAAAACAGTAATACAGAAACTGGTGGAAAACACTGTGCTTTTCTAGTAGTTCGCTAGGGTTTATTCTAAGCTGTCAAGTAATTGTCCTGTAAGGAAAACAGTGGAGGGAAGACAGAGATCAGATTTTTTCACAGTAACTCTTCCACAGAAAATGAAACAAAACAAAACAAAAAATCCCACACTAACAATGTCAACAAAACAAAACAAACACACACACGAACAACAACAAAACAAACAAACAAACAAAAAAAAAACACCCAAACATTTTCTGTAGTATCCTTTCTCTCTGGAGAGAGAGAAAGAATCCTTTGGTTGACTATAATGGCTTGGCCTTACCTGAACTATTTGAAAAGCTCTCTATATTGCCAACCTGAGTGCTCATAAGCTCTGAATGCAGTAAACCCTAAAAGACAAAGTATTAATCCAGTAACATTTTGACCAGCTTTGCACAAATGCACAGGAAACACTTCACAATGTCTAAGGTCACAGATACCTGTTCAGGACAGTGAAAGCCTTCTGCAGAGGTGTCCATTTTCTCCCCATGCCTACCAGCTGGCCCTGGTGCATTGGTACCAGCACTGGTCACCTTCCTCTGCTCCACTGTCCCACTGCTCACCCACCTTCCCTCAACTCTCACCACTCTGGTTTCACTTCCCCTCTCAGCAGCTCGTTGAACACATGTGCATGCAGATGAACAGCAATACCCCCTCTCCAGCAGCAAACCCATAAAACACAAGTAAAATTAACTAAGCAACTATCTACCTTTTTGGTTTTAGTTGTTAACCATTTCTCATTCTGTTTCTCGTTTCTGATGTTGTGGGTACCTTATCTGAATTACACACTACTACATCATTGGAAAGGGGTGCTAAGTAAAATGTTTCTTTATGCCTACGTGATTTCAGAATGTAAAATCTGATTTGGGTTCATAAATTAGTTACACAGTTCTGAAAATGTTACCCTCTCCCTGGTATGGATACGTGTACGTAAAGTACTTGGCATTATAAAATAGAAGGAGTATAAATGCGTAACTGAGCAAGAGCTAAACATATAGTTGACTAAATAATAAAAACACTGAAAGCTTGTTTTCAAAGCAGTGTAATTTCCTTAATCAGTGAAGTTCTTCACACCTTTATTTAAACATGGTCAGATGAGAATTCCACTTTCAAAAAATTGTGTCTTGATGCTGTACTCAGTTCAATATAGTTTTAACTAATTATACAATACAGAAACAAAAATAGATGCATGTCACTTCCAATCCACAGGACTTTGGAGAATCCATAAATCAAATATTCTTCAGAGGGGTTTTACTATTCTGGATTTTGAGAAGAATTTGACTCAGTGACTGACAAAGAAAAGTAAACCAAAAACTGGATTTAGGTTTGCATAACTCAAAATGTAATATAAGGAATAGCAATCACAGCTTCACAGAACAAATAGTGTTAGATGGGTCTCATTTGTTCACATTCTTTCCCATTGGAAGGATCAGTTGAATTTCTGACATAAAATGTTTATCTAATATATGCTTAGAAAGAATGATTGGGAGCATAATTTCCTCAGGCAATTTGTTCAAGTGCCACCTTATAATTAGAAAAAAAAGGAAAAAAAATCCTGACGTGAACCTTCTTTATTCAGTCTGGAGCCTAGGACTCCTTGTCTTACCCATACTGGACACAGAAAACAACTCCCTTCCTTGTCATTATTTAATAAGCCCTCCTCTAACTTTTCTTCTTCAGGCTAGGCAAATTCAATCTCTTCAAGCTATGAAGACTGAACAAATTCTACCATACGTCATATACTCCTGTCACTCAAACAAGCTCTGAAGAGAATTGCTTCTTCTCCCAATTACTTTATAAATTCTTAACAAATAAATTATTTTCTTACCTGACTTTTTAACATACATTGAATTTCTTCGGTCTCTTCAAACTGAATCCATTTCTGCTGGAGGATGAGAATAAAAACCAGTGTTTTACTATAACACCTACTTCCCTTTTTCATATCTTTTAATATCTGACAAAAGTTCTTTAGTATAATCACTAAAAGGATACATACTTTTTTCCCACTTTAAAATTCCATTTTTGGAAAATGCTCCATTACTCATGGAGCACTGTATGGCTGTTTCACTCACCTTTCATCACGAATACTGCAGTCATCAGAGAAATTTTTCCAGAACAGACACATGGTTTTGCAATGCTGACATTCTAACATATATTCACCTTCTGTTGAAAACATGGAAAGCTACAAAGAATTTCTTAAAATATTAAGTGCAATACAAGTAGAAGAGAAACACAAACATGAGGGAAGCAATATGCTTGTCTCCAAGTTATCAGCCTGGCATACCTCTGTCATTCCCCCAAAAGATTCATTCTCCTTAGTGGAAAATATAAGTAACCTGTTTCAATAGTGCTACTTATTTGAGATTAATGAAATGAACCTAATAGTTGTACTGGTACTTATACTCTGCAGCTGGTCAGATGGATATCTGGTACAAGAAGGCTCTGATATGACGTAGAGCAGCAGTCTGCAAACTTTTTTGATTGTGTACACTTATCAGTAAAAAAAAAAAAAAAAAAACAGACCCCATCCCCATATATGTATAATAAATTGTGTACATGTACTAATGTATTAATGTTCTGTACATTATAAAACATTCACAAAAATAGAAAATGAAAAGGATGAGAAAAAAATATTAAATAAACAGCATTTAAAAGTATATATTTTTGTGTTATTAATAGTACAAAAATATTTTCTTCCTGTACCCTAGTGGATTGTCTTGCATCTTGTTTTGGAGACAACTGATGCAGACATCACATTAGGAGGCTGCAGTGAGGAGGGTGTTGGTCTCTTTTCTCCAGTGACAAGTGCTAGGATGCAAGGAAAGGGTGTCAAGTTGCAGCAGAGGAGGTTTAGATTGGTGATTAGGAAGAATTTCTTTATGGAGAACATGGTCAAGCATTGGAATGGGCTACACAGGGAAGTGGTAGAGTACCAATCTCTAGAGGTATTTAAGAGATGCATGGACATGGCACTAGGGACACAGTTTAATGATGGGACTCGGTATGTCAGGTGGATGGTTGGACTTGATAATCTTGAAGGCCTTTTCCAACCTACTAGTCTATGATTGGGTAATGTCAATGGTGGCTAAAAGATCCTTTAACTGACTCTTATTGTCCCTGTGTGGTGATTTCACACTGACAGACATGTAAGCTCTGCCATGCTGCTCCCTCACTCCCCCTCTTCCAAAAAACAGGGGGAGAATATATGATCATAGAATCATAGAATCATAGAATATCCTGAGTTGGAAGGGACCCTTAAGGATCATCAAGTCCAACTCTTGACACCGCACAGGCCTACCCAAAAATTCAGACCATGTGACTAAGTGCACAGTCCAATCTCTTCTTAAATTCAGACAAGCTCGGTGCAGTGACCACTTCCCTGGGGAGCCTGTTCCAGTGTGCAACCACCCTCTCTGTGAAGAACCCCCTCCTGATGTCAAGCCTAAATTTCCCCTGCCTCAGCTTAACCCCGTTCCCGCGGGTCCTGTCGCTGGTGTTAATGGAGAAAAGGTCTCCTGCCTCTCGACACCCCCTTGCGAGGAAGTTGTAGACTGCGATGAGGTCTCCCCTCAGCCTCCTCTTCTCCAGGCTGAACAGGCCCATTGCCCTCAGCCGTTCCTCGTACGTCTTCTCCTCCAGGCCTTTCACCATCTTCGCAGCCCTCCTCTGGACACTCTCCAACAGTTTCATGTCCTTTTTATACTGTGGTGCCCAGAACTGCACACAGTACTCGAGGTGAGGCCTCACCAGCGCAGAGTAGAGCGGGACAGATGAAAGAAATCACTTCATAAAATTATAGAATCATATTCATAGAATCATAGAATGGTTTGGTTTGGAAAAGACCTTAAATATCACCATTTCCAACCACCTGCCATGGGCAGGGACACCTCCCACCAGATCAGGTTGCCCAAAGCCACATCCAACATAGCCTTAAACACCTCCAGGGATGGAGCATCCACAGCTTCTCTGGCAACCTGTTTCAGGGCCTCACCACCCTCACTGTAAAGAAATTCCCCCTTATATCTAATCCAAACCTACCCTCTTTTAGTTTAATGCCATTACCCCTTGTCCTAGCACTACACTCCCTGACAGAGTGCTTCCCCAGGTTTCCTGTAGGCTACCTCCACGTACTGGAAGGCTGCTATAATGTCTCCCTGGAGCCTTCTCTTCTCCAGGATGAACAACCCCAACTTTCTCTGCCTGTCTTCCTAGGAGAGGTACTCCAGCCCTCCGATCATCTTTGCAGTGTTCCTCTGGACTCGTTCTAATACTTCCGTGTCTGTCTTGTGCTGGGGGCCCCAGACCTGAAAGCAGTGCTCCAGGTGGGGTCTCATGAGAGCAGAGCAGAGGGGGAGAATCACCTCCCTTGCCCTGCTGTCCACGCTTCTTTTGATGCAGACTAGGGCATGGTTGGCTTTCTGGGCTGCAAGCACATATTGCTTGTTCATGCCAAGCTTCTCATCAACAAACACCCCCAAATCCTCCTTCCCAAAGCTGCTCTCAATCCATCCTCTACCCAGACTGTATTTGTGCTTGGCATTGCCCTGGCCCAAATGCAGGACTGTGTACTTGGCCTTGCTGAACTTCATAAGTTTCACACAGGCCCACCTCTCAAACTAGTCCAGATCCCTCTGGATGGTATCCCTTCCCTCCAGCATGTTGAGCGCACCACAAATGTTTGTGTCATTGGCAAACTTGCTGATGGTGCACTCAACTCACTGTCCATGTCACTGAAAAAGATGTTAAGTGGCACCAGTCCCAGTAGCGACCCCTGAAGAACACCACTTGTTACTGATCTCCACTTGGACATTGATCCATTGACTGCAACTCTCTGAGTGCAACCATCCTGCCAAGTCTTTACCTGAGTGGTCCATCTGTCAAAATGCCTATGTTAGGGTTTATTCCTGAGAGATAGATTTTGCATTTGTTTTCTGTTAAACCAGATAAATTGTCTGCATTAGCTATGGTGTCCCATGCTAACCACATCAAATAAGAATTTCTCTGGGCTGGTGCAAACTTCTGATACTGGGAACAGAATGACTGCTTCAAGGTCTATGTGGGATATTGAAAGAAATTATTACTTCAGCTACTCATTCACTCTTTAGAAGAACTATAGTTTAACATGAACTCTTCTAAGAGGGCTTCATATATTAAGCTATAGAACATAGCAGCAAAATAGATTGAGATAATAAGATACACAGCAACTTACCACATTAGTAAAAATGAAAAAACATATACATCCAGCTTGGTTTTGGTCATGTTAATAGGAAACACAACAACCTGAAAGTGTCAGAGTTGAGAAGATTCAGAAGTGAGAAGTATGCTGGGGCTTTCCGAGAAGTAGGAGTAAGAAAGTGTGTAGATTGAAAACAGTCCATATTCAGAGTTCTTCATAGAGAATAACTCTGTATTAGTTTTAGGTGTATTGCTCCTGATAACAATTAGAAATATTTGGCAAAAATACTGATGAAGATAGTAATAGTAATAATTTGCTGTAATTGATACAAACTTGATTTACTTAAAAGCATAAAATATGCAACCAATTAAAAATATAAAATAGGTGTCTTACTTGGAGATACTCCCCTCTCTGACTTTCATTGGGCCACTGTTTATGTTACAGTGCTCATGCATAGCACTCCTCAAGAACCCCCTTGAAATTAGTTTAAGTTATATTGGATTTTTGTCTTTTTCTCTATTAGTCTGCTCTCCTCATAGGGATCTTGAAGGTGAAACTTGGATTTTGAATATTGGAATCACAGAATATCCTGATCTGGAATGGACCCACAAGGATCATCTAGTCCAACTCCTGGCTCCACTCAGGACCACCTAGAAATTAAACCCTATGTCTGAGAGTGCTGTCCAAACACTTCTTGAACTCTGTCAGGCTCGGTGCTGTGACTACTTCTCTGGGGAGCCTTTTCCCATGCTCAGCCATCCTCTCATTGAAGAACTTTTTCCTAATATCCATTTTCTTTCTCAGTCATTATTCATATATGCTAAATACCATAATATTGACATCCATGAATTCTTTGTGCATTGTTGGTATTTGATTGGTCTTCAATTTCTTATTGTATCATAAGTCAGACTAAATTCTTTTCATCTGTTGCTGTTAGAGCCTAGTTACTCTGGGGCACACTGCTTGAACTCTTGTGCCTTTGGGTTACAAATGGAGGTAAGCAGAGAGCAACACATCCTATGTACAGATACTTTCCTAAAAGACACATCTACACAAGCAAATTTCTTTGCTTTAGTGCAAAATTAAAAATCACAGCCAGTTTCCTGCACACATAAGTGCTTAAAAGAACCAGCTCTTCCTTAGTTAAATAAGTTGGGCTGTGAAAAGGCGCAGCAGAGGTGTGAACAAATTTTTCTGTCTCTGCTGTGTGCTATTTAGTCTCTAGGAGAGGAGCAAAACAGATAAGTGCAGCTGATAATGTCTTCAACTGAGGTCACAACTTCTTTCACATCTTCTGAAAAACTTCACTGTCTGAAATTAATCTTCTAACTCTGGCTGGAGAATTAGTTACCACCTGCCCATGGTCAGCCAGCAGCTGTGGGAAGGAGAGGGCATGGGAGGAGAATCATAGAATTATTAAGGTTGGAAAAGACCCCCAAGATCATCTGGTCCAGCCATCACCCTACCACCAATGTCATGCACTAAACCATGTCCCTAACCACCACGTCCAACCTTGCCTTGAACACCCCCAGGGACAGCGACTCCACCATTTCCCTGGGCAACCCATTCCAGTGCCTGACCACTCTTTCTGAGAAGAAATGTCTCCTCATTTCCAACCTAAACCTCCCCTGGCGCAACTTGAGGCCATTCCATCTAGTCCTATCACTAGCTACCTGTGAGAAGAGGCTGACCCCTAGCTCTCCACACCTTCATTTCAGGTAGTTGTAGAGAGCAATGAGGTCTCCCCTGAGCCGAGCCTCCTCTTCTCCAGACTAAACAACCCCAGCTCCCTCAGCTGCTCCTCACAGGACTTGTGTTCCAGGCCCTTCACCAGCTTTACTACCCTTCTCTGGACATGCTTCAGGGCCTTGATGTCTTGCTTGTCCTGAGGGGCCCAAAGCTGAACACAGTACTTGAGGTGCAGCCTCATCAGAGCTGAGTACAGGGGGACGATCACCTCCTTGGTCCTGCTGGCTACACTACTCCTCATACAAGTCAGGATGCTGTTGGCCTTCTTGGCCACCTGTGCACACTGCTGGCTCAGGCGAGCATCAACCAACACCTCCAGATCATTTTCCTCTGCACAGCTTTCCAGCCACTCTGCCCCAGTCCTGTAGCACTGCATGGGGTTGTTGTGACCAAAGTGCGGGACTCAGCACTTAGCCATGTTGAACCTCATCCCATTGACCTGTGCCCATTGATCCATCCTGTCCAGGTCCCTCTGAAGGGCCTTTCTACCCTCTGTCAGATTGACACTTCCCCCCAGCTTGGTGTTGTAATCCACATCTACCACAAATAAAATCAAACAGGTCAGTTTTGTCCTTCTGCCAGGGCGAGCATTCATAGGTACTGCTTCAGTGACAGATCTGCAAACATGGGCATTTGATCATCACCACTGAATTCAGCAGAGGATCCCTGTTCTTGGTCTAAAATAAAGTACCTGAATAAAAGATGAAAATGAGGTGGAAATAGTTGAAAAACACCATTTGCTTGGCTGCAAATTTCCCTAAGTACTTCTTACAGGTAGTGTCACAAGGACTTCGACCTCAGCATCATTCAGGCTGTAGAATGCCACCTACTGTCTCATGCCTGGAGGTCAGACCTTTGAGAAATACCTTCACAATTAAATTTTTCCTTGCTGGATTCAACATCACAGCCTTCTAGGTCTACTAGATAGCCCTTCTAGAGTCCAGTAACCTTACAGCACAAAGCTGAGTAATTCAGGGTTTCTGGGACAGAGACCTCGGACTGCACATTCTGCCAAAGTCACACAAATAATAAAGGCTGAACTCTTACTAATGAAAAAAGGTGAGATAAAAATAATATAAAACAAGGCATTTGTAAGAAATCTGATGTTCTTAGCTACATATTCAACTAGAGTTGATGAATATGTTTCAGCTTTTAGATACCTGGTTATCTAAAAATACCCAGTAAGATGGTATCTTACTTCAGAACACGTTTTGCATAGTGGGCAATTTAGGTGTTAAAACCAATTTCCTTTGATTTTCAAGCACATCACTTTGAACAGCAGTAAACACTACCACATTTCAGGTGCACAGAGCCTGGACTGAAAGGCTGAATGTGCTGTCACCAAAGACCTCAGGTTGATAACCAGTGAAGAATTGTTCCTATGTTAAGAATATTTTGTATTAACTGTGTTGTAAAAATGTACCCTGATAATTTTGGTTGTGGGTTTGATTCCCTTCAGGCTGAGATGGGAAATGAGCTCAAGTTTTCCACTTCCGCCAAGGGAACCTGTGAATCCTGAAGGTCCTGTGATCCTCCTGCTGGATGCTAATGCTCAAAGGAAATCAGCAACTGTTTGATCCTTGGGGGAAGAAGCTTTGGTGCTTGTCTCCTGCAGAGAGCTGACACGAAGACCCAGAACCTACATCTGAATTCTATTTTGACTAGTTTAGACTCCTTCAAGGTGGATTTTTTGAACCTCACCTATTTGTTTTGATCCCACCACATACTGTATGTAAGTGTGCCCATATAAAGCAATGGCTTCACACTTCAAATTTAAGTAAAAGTGTGCTTAATTCCTTTAGCCAGGATGGCTTTATGCAGAAGTTTTGTCAGGAAAGCAAATTCAATTTTAGTCTTTTTGACAGGCTTTTCAACTATTAAATTGTTTTCCTTTTTGTACTATGGAGAGTTACTATCAGCTGTCACACTCTTGGATATAGCAGGCCTCAAGTGCTTATTCTTACATGGATGCTGTTTTATTCTACAGTACTACAAGCTTGTGAAGCCAGGGACATTTCACTGAAATATAGCAGAGATACTTATTTATTTTACCACCTGTAAATTTAGCAACACAGGCTAAAATAGGCAATTGAAGCTACAGACAAAAATTTCTTAGGTTTTGCAGCTTTGCCCAGACAACATTTTTTTTTTCTATACAGTCTTTTGAACAAAACAATCTGGCTGCCATTGTGACTTCCCCTTTTTATACGTCAAAGGATCTCATCATAGTGACATTTTCATTTTCTACACAGTGTCCTATAACTCATAACTATGTCTCCTTGCACTAACCTAAATATATTTTTTGCTTCATTTGGTTCAAAGGGTGCTTCAGGGGTTATTTCATAGCAAATTAGGAAAGAGACAGTAATCAGACTGTAGCATATGTAGATGAAAATACACTGTTAAGTTAGATTTCATTACTTCGTTTACAATTAAGATTACTTGATAAGAATTATTTAATTCTCTAAACCCTTCCAGAAAACTGTTTCTTTTTCCTTCTAATGGGGCTGTAATTATACCAGAGGTTACTACTGCCCAAAGGTATGAAATATAAGGCAAGCTATAATAAATTCCTTCTCCTTTTGTCCTCTCTTCCCATCATACCTATAATATTACTGCAAACAGAATAAGAAAGTACAGGTTAAATAGAAAACTAATGAAAAAAAAAGAAGTTTTAATTCATTCAGTTGCTGCAGAAACACCAGCCAAGAAAACCAACTCACCTACAGTGATATCGTGAGTCTTGCAGACAGAATACTTTATGCTCCTGAGATTTAGGTAAGTATTTAGGGACTAACAGGATATGTAAATCCCACATGGAGATGATGTGTCAGATTTTCCTGTGGTAAAGGTAAAGAAAAGCTACACTTAATCTGAAGAAGCTGAAATCAATAGAACAAAGCCCTATTTCCTATCACTTTCAGATTTTTGCCACTTTCATATAACATCATTTTTTAAAGACAATTTATTTTTTACAGCACTCATCATTCTTAATAGTTCTGTCAGTTATGGTAAAGGTAGTTCACAATTAATGACTGGTAAGCTTCAATATATTACTGACTGCTGCAGGAATTGTTGTTTGGACATATAACAGCTGGTTTCTTTTGCTCTATCATATGAACCTTGCAAAAATGGTTTCATTTACTTGCCTCAGGGTATTATTATTATTATTTTTTTTTAATGTTAGATACCAGTTTTTCATATTCTGGTATCAAATTGAACTGTTGTGCTATTTTGACCATTGTCCAGTGTACCTCCCCACTTCTAGCGTTACATTTACAAGCCTGACCTGGTGGTAGCTAAATTCAAAAGAGCTTGAGAAAGGAAATTGTAGCAAATAGTTATCATGGAATGATTTTCCCAAATTAACCAATTAACCCACAGTTAGAACAGTGCTGCTTAATCGCATGGTCAGGATCCAGGAGGCTGATGGAAGCAGTCCAGGTGTAGGTGATTTAGGCTGCCTGACATCCACTGCAATGTGTTAGAACATCTGAATTCTGAATATCTGCTCATCAGCACTAAGTTCAACAATCTAATCTTTTGGGGAGCTTTCAGCCTTGAAACTTCATTTGGCTGCTGTCAATATCAGCCTACATAACCTCATAGTTTGTTTCTGACTAGCAGGGCTTTTTTCATATATTAACACTTCAGAATTGTCTATCTACAGATACATCAGGGGAGAGAAGGGAAGGGAGTATGTACCGATTCATCCTAGGGTGGCTCACCATACCCTAGCACAGAATCACGAGAAGACCTGAGGGTGATCTAGCCACTGTGGACTTTTCCTACATAAATCTGTGTGTCTCTGCTGGCTGCGGATGGAACTTAGGGCAACTGGTATGTATAGCGTTAACATGTATGCTTGTTTCTATACAGGCATATATATATATTATTATATATATATTGTGTGTATATATATATACCTGTAGATAGATATATATATGGACAGATATACATAGATAAAGTTTACACATATTATGGGCCAGAAACAGCCTCTGATAATACTTGGTCAGTGGTCTGGGCTGCCTGATGATTACTCATTTTATGAAGCTGTCTTAAGTGGATCTTCATATAAACCGGGTATGTGGTCAACAGAAATGACTATAAGGTACTTTTAAAGAGGTAGCAAGCCCTGGAAGCTCATTCTGAGACATAATGAAAGTATCTGGCAGTAAGGAAAGAGTAGTGTAATGAGCAAATCAAATGTGATATGGCTCAGTCATCCTCCCTTTGTTTATCTTTTCAGATTTCACAGTCCCTGGAAAATGAGGAAGAAGGATTGCCAGGAGCAAAAAGCAATGATGACAAAAACTCAGCCCAGCCTTCTGCCAGCTATTCATCTGACTTCCCTCGATGTGTGTGTTGGGAAGCAAGGCTGGCATATGGGCATTGCTGCTGAAACACAAAAGTGATAGTCTCCAGATACGTAAGACAGATTTAATGCCAGAGCAATCAAAATGATTCTGTCCTGTCTGGACTAGGTGAAACACAGCGGTGGAGGGCAGGCCGAACATACAGAGGGAATCTAGTCTGCTTAAAAACTCTTCAGAAATTCACAGTTCTACAGTTGTGCTAACTTAGTTTCATCTAAATAAATAAATAAATAAAGTCTGTGATGCATTGGTACCGAATCCTATGGCATTCTTCCCTTTGTCAAATGCAAATGTACTGCTAAGGATGACTACCAGTATTAACTCATTGCCATTCTCTGCTTCAGAAATAGATGGAGAGATAGGCCAACAGCTTACGCATTTTACTTCATAAATTACTAAGAAATATTTTGTATTTAAAAGGGTGCGTAAAGGATCAGATTATTTTCTTAGTGACATCAATATGTAACATTACTGCAAAGGAAATGCCTAATTTGCAAATGTTAATTTGAATCACATTCACATATTTTCCCTTAAACAGGGAATGGAAAAACATAGAAAAAACTCCTAACCTTTTAGACTTGTTTTAGGTGATAGCTATTGAAGAATGAGATCATTCGAAACTATATCGCATGAGCAACTTCATAAAAACTGAAATAATCAGTAATGCATCTGACATCATAGTGCCACAACTATTTAACACAGAGATCTGCTAATGAGTGTAAGAGAATATCTTTGTGCCTTGAATCTGTTTTTTAAGTAGCTGATTAGGCTACAGTGCACTACTGGCTCAACCAGACCATGAATCACTACCACTACAGATGTAAATTCCTCATCAGCAAAAGCAAAAAGCAGATATTTTTGTCACTGATATTTAGTGTAACATAGATGGCAGTAGACACAGTGCACTGAGATACATTAGTAGAACTGGCCTGCTCTGTATCACAAACTCCTAATCTGTGCTAACAAGGGCAATCCTCTGCTGTAAAGATGAGTTAGAGACACTAAAACTGTCTCTGCCTATTGTTGTATTCTACTGATATAAACAAAATAAACCAATTAGGCCTGTGGGGAAACAGCCACAGGAAGTAATGATCAATTCCACTTAATTGAAATTGCCCTGCATCAGCACATGTATTACTTCTAATGATACATGTTCTTTCCAAAGCAGATAATCCATAGTACTCACACCTTGCACTGACACAAAGCAATCAAATGAAGGGAAGGGAAGGGAAGGCAAGGCAAGGCAAGGCAAGGCAAGGTAAGTGTTAATTAATGGAAATGAAACTATTTATGGAACACTTTCTCATTGTAGGAAATAAAACAATATATTATATGTGCTTTCCTCTGTTCCCACCCACTTCAGGGCTTAGTTTTGCTTTGTGGGTAGAGGCTATTTAGTGCCTGAAAACATTGCAATGGCTCTTCAGCAGTTATCCAATCTCTTTATCCAAGTCTTCTATGCTGCTGCCTTTATCTTCAAATGCACTCATAAACTGCTCAATTGTACAGTGAATCCTGCTGCTTTCCCTTCAGTGTGAGAGAGAGCAAAAAGATGTTGTCTGTTCAGTGACAACAGAAATCAGAAATCACATTGAAAGCAACCAAGGGGTGCAATGTGTTCTCTCTGATTTTAAAAAGATACATGCTAGGAATATTTCTGGACACTTAAAAATAGGAATATATGAACATAGGAGATAAATAATTCCCCAACAGATACTGCTAAATTTTGAACTAAAAAGAGGAAGGAAGATGGAAAGGAAATGGAATTATACTTCGTTGATGTTTCTTTTATATAAACATCCATATAACATTTTGCATGCATTACCATAGGTGACCATTAAGGTCAAGAAAATGGTGCATTTCAGGAAGCACAGAAGCACACAGATAAGACCATGTATATCTAGGAGAATTATGCCCTCTTTCAAGAAAGGAAGAATGGTCTATATTAAGGCATGAATAGGATACAAAACCTAGTATCTGCTGTTTATAACCTATTTTAATTGTGTTTATGAATATATAGATCTATTACAGGTATGTAAATAACAAGGGCTCCCTCTGGTGAACTTTTGTGGAATTCAAAGTGTAACTCCTAAAGATGCAAATGAGAAAAAGTTTATAGGCAGAAGGGATATATTCTGTAAGACCATACCTTTAAGTCAGAAAAACAAACAAACAAAGGAAAAAAAAAAAAAAAAAAAAAAAAGCTTTTAGGCACAATAGATATTTTTTAACATCTATGTCATGATGTCTGTCTGTGGCAGTGTTACACCGGTAAGAGCTCATCTCCAAAACGCCACTCTCTCAACTCTCCTCAAGAGAAGAGGGGGAGAAAATATGATGAAAAAAACTTGAGATAAGGACAGGGAGATCACTCAACAATTACCATCATGGGTAGAACAGACAACATAGGGAGAGTAATGTAATTTATTGCCTACTGCTAACAGACGAGAGCAGTGAGATCTAAAGCAGACTGAAAACACCTTCCCCCCATCCACCCCCTGCCACTCCCACACCCTTCCACTACCGAAGTCTTGCCAGGTGAACCCAAAGCAATGTCAGAGCTGGGGAGAGGCAATGGGTTACAGCAACAAACAGATCTGCAGACACTGTGGCACTTGGATATTGTCCCTTACTGATGTTTACTTTGCCTGTCATCCTTCCTCTTCCTGGCATGTGTCACAACTTCTTTTTCTGACCTTCACTTCAGACTCTGAAACCCAAAGGGAGTCATTTCATTTACTCATTTAGGCATCTTAATGGAATGAACAATAAAAATAAAAATTACCCATCTGCCCTGCGCAACATGGGCAACTGCAGTTTAGCAGACACACTGTTCACCCTCCCTGGGCTACGGTATTGGTGCGTGGATTACAGCTTTTGAAAGTCACCTGCATTATGGCTACTTCTTGCCCATGTTTTTTAGTATCTTTAAACATGATGTTTGTATCATCTCTTTCAGCTTTGAGCTGTTATAGTTTTAGTTGATGTCACAGCATGGGTAACCTCGGTTCTGGTATTGATTTACTCTCTCACTTTAAAAACACACAATATTTATTTCTGGCATAGTCCCTGGAGGTAGGGCTGTGGTTATGCACAGGATTAAAAACCTTTGCCATGTTCAGTGTCTGACTGTGCTGCTATTGAAACTCCCTGGAGTGTAACTGGATCTGCTTTGTGCATGCCCACGTCAAAGTCTGTGGGAGAAGATGTGATGGCCCATGCCAGCGATCTCAAGCTATAATACATGAACTATTTCCAAGCGCTGGATAGTAGCAGCAGTTCCTGATTCTGCCTTTGCACTGCTACCTTACTGAAACATGGATTGAACACCTCCATGCAAGATACAGAACAGGACCAGCAGTTATCAGCATCCATGACATGAAACAGCACATCTGCAAAACAGCTGCGGTCTTGCTGTGACCGCTGGACTGACAACAACCTCCTGCGTTGAGTGTTTTCATCTATGCTTAGAAGTCATTATTTCCACACAGTGGTTAACACCAGTCTGATGCTGAAGGTGACTGCTCTCTTGGTTTCTCAGCAGGTGGGGGTTTAGTCAAGGTGGGATCCGGTATTTTGAAATACTGGAGTGGGTGCAAGAAGGTGACAGGACGAGGGGGAACGGGCTAAAGTTGCGCCAGGGGAGTTTTAGGTTAGATGTTAGGAAGAACTTCTTTACCGAAAGGGTTGTTAGACACTGGAATGGGCTGCCCAGGGAGGTGGTGGAGTCACCATCCCTGGAAGTCTTCAAAAGACGTTTAGGTGTAGAGCTTAGGGATATGGTTTAGTGAGGACTGTTAGTGTTAGGTTAGAGGTTGGACTCGATGATCTTGAGGTCTCTTCCAACCTAGAAATTCTGTGATGATTCTGTGATGCTGACTACTTTTTAACAACAACAACAAATAAAAAATAAAAATAATAAAAATAAAACTTCGGAGCCTCAGCCCAACAGCCACCGGCCGCGGGCAACTGCGCATGCGCCGCCCCCGCCGCCAGCCCTCCCCCTCCCCCTCCCCCCCGCCCCTTCCCGGCGGTGCCATAGAGACGCAAGTCCGCCGGCAGCTAGAGAAGCCCTCGGGAGGCAGCTACGGGAGGCGGCCGGAGCGGCCGGGCCGGAAGCGGAAGCGGTGGCGGCTGCGCGCGGGGCCGGCGGCCGTTTGCGGTGGGTCGTGGCCGGGCGGGCGGGCCCCGGGCACGGCGGCGGCGGCGGAGCCGGAGGGGTCCCCCTGCGGGCCCCGGGCCCTGCCTGAAGGCCCCGCGCTTGTGTCGTTGCAGGTGTCCGGCACCCGAGCGCTGCTGGTGGAGAGCCGCGGCCCCTCTGCGGCCCCGCTGGGCTCTGCTTGTTGCTAAGTGGTCCTCGGAGCCGTGTGGCGTCAGCCTCTGCCTCCCCTCCCTGCCGAGACACAAGGGTAGCTGCTCTGTGAGCCATCACTGCCAACCTCATTTACCCCTCAGATTGCCATCAGCTCCTCTCGTATTTTATTTTATTTTTTTTTTTTTTTTTACCTCTGAGGCCTTACCGAGGTGTGATTATCTGTAGGTTCTGGTGGTTATAAAGTAGTTTAAGATGTTTGTGCCGCTCGGTTTTAACTCTCTAGTTGGCTGCTGTGTAAAGAGACCATGGTTTTACGTGGGATTGGTTAAATGTGCAAAGAGTTCGATTGTTTACGGATAAGGGCTGTTTTGTTTGACTACTGTTGGCCTACAACTTAAACTTGCATCTTTATTTTTTTTTTTTTATCCTTTATGCTTTTTCTGTGTTATGGCTGCTGCAACAATAGTTCATGATACATCAGAAGCTGTAGAGCTCTGTGCTCCCTGTGGGTTGTACCTTAAGCCCATTACAAAAATGACCATCAGCGTGGCACTTCCTCAGCTGAAACAACCGGGAAAATCTATTTCGAACTGGGAAGTGATGGAAAGACTGAAAGGCATGGTGCAAACCCATCAGTTTTCCACTCTGCGGATATCTAAAAGCACGATGGATTTCATCCGGTTTGAAGGAGAGGTCGAAAACAAAAGTTTAGTCAAGTCTTTTCTGGCGTGCCTCGATGGCAAAACAATAAAGCTGAGTGGCTTCTCAGACATCCTGAAAGTCCGCGCTGCAGAATACAAGATTGACTTTCCCACCAGGCATGACTGGGATTCATTTTTCCGTGATGCAAAAGATATGAATGAAACTCTGCCAGGCGAAAGGCCAGATACCATCCATCTGGAAGGCTTGCCCTGTAAGTGGTTTGCAGCAAAGGACTCTGGCTCAGAAAAACCAAGCGAAGAAGTCCTTATAAAGGTTTTCAGGAAATTCGGAGAAATACGTAACGTGGACATACCCATGCTGGACCCTTACAGAGAAGAAATGACGGGCAGAAACTTCCACACCTTCAGTTTTGGAGGCCATTTAAATTTTGAAGCCTACGTGCAATATCAGGAGTATGCGGGTTTCATTATGGCCATGAACGCTCTGCGAGGGATGAAGCTGATGTTCAAAGGCGACGATGGCAAAGCTGTGGCTTGCAATATAAAGGTGAGAAGCGGGGGAATTTTTTCATTGGAAGCCTTGTGAAAATGCAAACAGATAAATGTTAGTTCTGAAGCACTTAAAACCTTCAGGTGGTTGTAGTGGTGGCAGCAGCTGATGTTGATGTGTTTCTGGGGACCAGCAATTACAACTTTAAAAGGAGAGTGATGGAAAGAGTAAACATGTCCTGTTGGACTCTGAATGTGAGGTTTTGCTCTTTTTTTTTTTTTTTTTTTTTTTTAATAAGACAGCTCTTGAAATGAGAACAGTTAAAGAATGGCCAAGTATATGAACATTACTTGTTAAGTGTTTTTTTATAAAGGAACATGTATGTGCAAATCTTGTCATTTCACATAAAATATCTAATTCTTAGTAAGTTCAGACATACGTCACTGTCACGGGAGGGCTACCTTTACAGTGCAATGTTCTCTTTTGTACAAGCTGACAGAAATTTGGGGCAGAGGGACAGCCTTCGTTTTTGATCCCCACTTTGATAATGAGGTTTACCCATTGGGTGTCAGGACTGTGAAGTAAATACCATGTGGTCTGTGTGGCCTGTGAAATACGGAGGTCATCATGCTCAGCATACTACATGTACAGAAAGGCCACCCAAAAATTGAAACAACATACTAACCTGTGTCCTAGTTCCCTGTGAATCCAGTGTGTTTAATTCACAGAGTTTTCCAAATCTCTTTCTCCATAACCCTTTTGTCCTAGGAAGTGAAACTATTGACAGGAGATGATCGTGGCCCAGGCAGTCTCTTCAGATGTTTTATCTGTGAAAGTACAGCCTGAAGAAAAAGTGTTGTGATAACTCTGGGGACTGTCCATGTATTTACATAACGATTGAGTGATATATTTGCTTGTTTATTTCAGTATGTCTGATTTCCATTTTTCAAATCAGAAAGTGTATTGCAGGAAAAAGCTTAAGTACTCAGGTAGTTTGGGAGCATGCAAAGATTAAATTAATTTTGGTTTAGTCTTGTAAAATACTGTAATCTCTTCAAAGAAGGTCAGCAGAAGCACAGAAATAGTTGTACCTCGACCCTTCCGTTTTCAAGGGGATATGAAATTCAAACTGTCACTTACATGCTCCAGATCAGGGCTCCCAAATTTAGGTCCCCTGTGCATTCCTTCCTGGCAGCTGCCCTGGGGCTGATAGGAAAGAGGGAGGGCTGTGCTCACAACTGTGCTGTCAAAACGGATCTCTTTCACACGAGGTCATGGCACTGTCTGTCTCTGCTTCTCCAGACCTTTTAGCCTGCTAGTGGAACAAACCAAGGTGTACGTAATTGAATTTGGGAATCTTTGTGTTGGAATTGGTGAGGAGGCATTAGCTTAAGCCAGGTGCTAAATGTTTCAGAATTGGTGCTTTTGTCCTAGTGAATTTACAGATCATAGCATTGCACAGAAAGGGAGACCTGATTAAGGCTTACTTCTACCTTCCCCAGAGGCATCCATGAGATGAAAGAGTTCTTCACTTTCCTATTCTGATACTGGTATAAAACATTGGACAGCCAGGGCCTAAATTACATTGGGTTTACGTTTGGATGTCAGAAACATACAGAAACGTAAACTGGTGCGCAGTTGTGCTAACAGGTAGGCAGTGAAGTTAAGGGACAATTCCTAGTAATATGTTTATAGTACTCTGGTGCTTGCTCTGGAAACATACAAAAGAGAAGGTCCCTTTGTTTTGAAAAAGGTTTTATGTTTATGCTTGTACTTACTTTTTGAATACCTTTTGTGCTAGGTCAGAACTTGGTTGCTGGGGATTTTTCTTTGTTTACTTAAAACTGTTTTCAATTGTATTCTGTAAAGGTTTCTTTTGACTCAACAAAACACCTCAGTGATGCATCAATTAAGAAGCGTCAGCTTGAAAGGCAAAAACTTCAAGAGCTTGAAAAGCAGAGAGAAGAACAAAAACGCAAAGAGAAAGAAGCTGAAGAAAAACAAAAAGAGGAAGAAAGGTACTTCCTGTTTATGGCGCTGCTTTATGTTTTTACCAGTACAGCATGCAAAAACTCCTTCCTATTTGCATCAGCAGATTAGAAAACAAAACAAACAAACAAAAAGCTTTGCTTTCAAAGTTCTGATCGTGTAGTTGAAGTGAAGCACTTAAAACTGAGTGAGAATATTGCAGCCCTTTTATTGAAGTAGGGTTCAGGGATTGAGATCTGGATGTGAAGAAGAGTAGTTTAATTTTTTTTCGGTAAATATGTCTTGAAATACATGCACTTGTTCTAGTAGCAAGTAACTGATAGAACAGAGATCACTTGCTTTTAACAAGGTGTTTTCGCAGTAAAGGAATGGGATACAAGCACGTTTTAGTGTTATTTTAAGAAAATGTAGGTGCAAGTATCATACAACAGCTATTCAGAATATTATAAATGTTAATGCAGCAGGTTTTTTTTTTTTCCAGGTTGTATGGTATACATTTGCCTTGTCGGGCATAACTTGTTACTGCTTAATTTTTAGGTTTTTAAGTGTGAAGTGAAACATCTTACTGAAGCAATACTGTTAATATACTCAGGAAGGTTATTTAGATTATCACTAATACTTACATTCAGTTCAAAATACTAAAACTGCAAATTACTCAATTTCTTAATAGTCATGACATCAGGTATGTGATCTCAGAAACCCACATTCTTTTGCATAAGCTGCCATTTTTTCTTAATGACTGACATAAGATCCATCAACCATGCACATGTCAATTGAATTGGTAATTTTCTTCTCATTGTGATAAAAAAAAAAAAAAATCTGTTGCTGTATTTTATGTTTGGATACCTGATTGTTTTTAGATATTGACAGGCTAAGGATTGCTTTTACTTTCTTATCACAAGTAAGGGCTAAAAAGTTCACTTTGTTTTTTACTTTTTCAGTAACCAAGAGTTATTAAGACCCAAATGAACTTAAAGTACAAAATATATTTTGTAATATTGTCAGGAGTCTAAAATTGTACATGCTCTAGACAAGGTAAAAATACTAATCTATTTTCAGGAAGCAGAGAGAGCTTGAAGAATATGAGAGAGAAAGAAAAAGAGAAGAAAAGTTACGCAGAAGAGAACAGAAACAGAAAGATCGTGAACTTCGACGAAACAAAAAACAACTTGAAAAACTTCAAGCTGAAGAGCAGAAAAAACTGCAAGAGAAGATAAAATTAGAAGAAAGGAAGCTCCTACTAGCTCAGAGGAATCTTCAGTCCATTAGACTAATTGCAGAACTGCTAAGCAGGGCAAAGGTAACTTCAATATTTATTTCAGCAGCTAATGAAGAACCCAACAGAACAAAGCCTTTTACCGACTTGGGGGGGGTGGGGATTGCTGTTCATTAAACAACAGATTTCGTATCTCTCTAGTTGCTATTCCTTATTTCAAAAATTAAAAAAAGCCTAATGAAACAGTATTTCTCCCTTGGTAAAATATGTACGTATAGGTAAATGGAAAAGTGAATTTGAACCTTAAGTCCCAAATAGCATTTCTTTTTTAGCAAGTAAACTAATTGGCAGCCTTGCTCTCAAGTCAAGGAAAAGAATGTGTAAGCATGATAAAGTGAACAAAACACAGAAGGTAAGATGCAAGACTCCTTATTTCTAATATGAATTTTGGTACTCTTTCCCTTCTGACCTTCAGCAGCTTTAAAAAGATGTCTCATTATTTTATGTTTGAAAACGTGCAGAAAGGCTTCTCTACAGGAAAATACTGAGTTGAAGTTCAGTGTTAGATCCCGTCTCTCTAAAGCAACTATTTTTTTTTCACTAAAACAGGACAGCGTTAGCTGAAGATATGGATAAAGTTGTGCTAGGGTGTAATGGAATGCTAAGTATTTTCTGCAGCAGTGAAAAACTGTTTGTGGCAAAGCGCACTCTTATTCTTTGGTGCCGGTGTACCTCAGGATTGTTTTTGAATTAGAGCTCATGCAGTGCTAAGTGGTCAGCCATATGCTAGGAGAAAGGAGAAATACTTCTTGCAGAGTTTGTAGCTTTGTAGCTCTGAAATAGATAAAATAGTTCTTATTTCAGTCAGTAATTTTGAGGACTGCACTAAGCTGAACAGAACTTAAAAATAGTAAGTTTGAACCTTCTTAGTATCACGAGTTTCTAAAGCGGTTGACAGCGTATTAGTTTCTACATAATGAGTGGTTGTTTTTTTTAAGGACCCATTGTAAAGTATCTATGAGTTGCAGGTTGTAAACCTCTTATGGAAATCAGTGTTTTTGGTTTGACTGAAACCTTCAAGTATCAACCCTGAGAAATTTAATATTACAAATTGCATGTTTTGATGGCTTGTGTGTTACTCTTGTTGTAGTAAGGATCCTCAATGACTGAGCTTTATCTAAGAGAGAAAAATGGGAGGGTTATATTCTATTTGTAAGACACCTTATTTTTGTGCCAGATTGCTGCTTTTGTGTTATGGTACAACTTAGAAGCATGAGCAAGTCTAAATGTTTTCTTTACTCTTGCTTGCCTTGTGACTGTCTTTCAGACTGTAAAACTTTTGGAGCAAGAACAAAATGAAGAAAAGATCCGTCTTCAGCAGCTAGAGGAAAGAAGAAAGCTTCAGGAGGCTGAGCTCAAACGAGTGGAAGAAGAAAAAGAGAGAGCACTGGGTCTGCAGAGAAAAGAAAAGGAACTGAGGGAGAAACTACTGAACAATCTTCTGAGCAAGAAAATGGATGCAGTCCACCAAAGCAAAGAAGAAACGGAGCCCTCTCAGTCTGACTTGCTGAAAACTGCTAGTGGTGTTCCCCACACTGTGTCATCCAGCTGCATCACTTCTACCTCAGGACAGGCTGCTACAGGCAAACTGGTGTCAGGCTCTCAAAGAGAAGTAGCATCCCCAGAGAGTCAGTGCAAGTATTTGAATGGCAATATTCATGACAGAGCTCACGTCAAAGAAGGTCAGAAACTTCATAACACAAACTCAGAGAGGTGTTCTGAGAAAAGAAGTTCAGGAGTACTCTCGTGTGTTCCTGCCAGTAACCAGCAGCAGAAGAGCCTCTCTAGCTACGACCAGAGTAGCTGCAGGAAGGACTCACATGGTGAGCAGGGCAAACGTAGCACGGAGGCAAGGAGAAGGAAGAGCCGTTCGTGTAGCAGCGTAAACAGTGACGACAGTAAGGGTAGACGAGAGAGAAGCAGGCACAGGAGAG
The DNA here is from genome assembly GCF_963932015.1 of Anas acuta. NCBI lineage: Eukaryota > Metazoa > Chordata > Aves > Anseriformes > Anatidae > Anas > Anas acuta. Next base: position 70,817,816 of record NC_088979.1, read on the forward strand.
ATGGGAGCAGTTACCAGGATGAAAAGCGCAGGAAGGAGAGGAGGTATTACAGACGCTCTAGCAGAAGTTACAGTCCTCGACGAAGTTACAGTCCTCGTCGAAGAAGCGTAAGCCCCAGACGTTCACGTTACAGAAGAATTCGCAGTAGCGAACGTAAACGAGACAGGAGAGAGAGGAGTCGTAGTCGCAGAAGCTTGAGCAGGAAGCGAAGATACAGGAGGAGATCACTGAGTAAGCAACGGAGTACTTGGAGTGGGTAGTGGAGGCCTGAACTGTTTGGAAAGGCTGTGGTTGGACACAAGGGCCAGAAAGTTGTAAACGAGACCTCATTGGTGTGACTGCTGTAAGAAAGTGCTTCTGTTTCAACCAATGCCTGATTTGCATATAGTCCCTGAAATCAAGAAAATAGATACCTGATTTTTTTTAAGTTCTTTTGGGCTCTGTTGTCTCTTTCTAGGTTTCTACCACAATGTAGCTGTAATCACCTGTGCATGTGCTTGAGTTCCTACAGTGCTAAAAGCCGACCTGTTTCCACAATTTTCAGTTTCCTAAATCTTAATTTTAGCCAATTTAGTTTTTCATCTCTTCATCACTTAATTTGGTTTGAGAAGTGTGCCAGTTGGGTGCCAGTTGTAGGAACTCCAGATGTTACAAGCTATCACATACAGATTTGATTTAAAATGCTTTCTGGTGCACTTAATGAAATTGTATTTAACAAAGAGTTTTTTGCTGATTGAACCAGATAGCAAGACTTTTGTGTGGTTCTTAAAGCCGACTATAAAGATACACAGGATATCTTTTTAACTGCTATGATTCCTTCATATGTCTGTATAGTGCCAAGCTGTGTGGCCCAAATTTTTCTGGCATGTACTGCCATTTGTATAGTAATTTCTGTGTAAGAAAGGCACACTGATGAAGGAGGCAAGGAGCAGTGGTAAAAAGGTTGAAAAGTTGTTCTGTTGTTTTGTCAACATACTTGGCTTTGTAATTACTCCAGGTGGCAAAGAGCCACTGGACACATTTTTTCAGGTACGTGCAGAGCTAGCCATTGTCTTTTGGAATAGGGGCCTTCTTGCTAAATTATTTTTACTTGCGGTGTTGAAAAGTAAGGCTGCAGTGTCTCTTGTTAAATCCATTTAAGAATACTTTTGCTTCTAAAATGCAGCTCAGGAATATTAAAAGCTATAACATTACAGTGAAAGAGTTTATTTTGCCTTTTTATGGTAAAATTAAAAAAAAAAATGTTTCCAGTGAACTGAAGTTACTGTTTTTATATGTCAGTATATTAAAATCTATGGAAGTGTTCTATGAGAATCTGTTTGTTGAAAAATACATTTGAATAATGAGGCTCAGCCACTCATCGTGGCAGTCTTTGTACGGCGATGTCCACTGTTAATTTGGCAGTGTATGTGCTCTTTATCTACACCCTTTGGATGCAGTTTTCCCCACACTGATGCCTTGAATCAAAGTGCATCCCTTTCCTGGAGTGCTTCAGAAGAATATTGGTGCTGCAGCTCAGCTGGATCCCCAGCTGACTGAGAGCATCCATGTTTCCATGGAAGATGTGTTTTTTGCTAGACCACACTGCTGATATCGTAGTTGTTTCTAGATGTGGAAGGAAAAGAGAGGTTCTTCCTGGCGAATCATGTTTTTAAAGATCTGTATTACTTTTCAAGTTTGTGATCTTGTGACTTTCACCACTGTTTTTGAGGCTGAGACCTCAACTGATTTATCTAATCATCTCAACACCACCAGTCTCTTGAATTCTGAGCAGTTAGTTGCTTTTGTTGGCGAGTTACTTTTTCTATGATCTTTGCTGGAGAGGTAGAAACAATCTGTTGAAGATAAACTTACCTTTAGTAATGATTTGACTAAAATCCGGTATAACGTTGATGGCAAGTATTTGATAAGTCTGGTGGAATACCTGTTCATAAATGCATGCGTGTTTTTTTAGCCTGCTATCAAATACTGATGCATTGTCCATGATAACACCGTGTTTAAGGAAGAAAGAAAAAGTATGTGATTCCATCTGCAGTCCTGCAAGGAGTTGAACTGATGGCTGTCAATACCAATGTCTTTGAGCTCAGGATAAGGGTTCTTACTCATATGGTATTTCTACAACATATCCTGTGGATTTCCGCTGGGCTTGATGTGGAGGTCTTGATGATTAATATGTGTAACTGGGGAAAGGCCAGTTTGTAGTGCTACTCTGAGGAAGTCGTAATGCTGTGTATGCAATGTGTCATTTGCCACGTGTGGAAGCAGGTAAGGCAGTGGGTGGTCATCGAAGTGTTCCTACTAGAGAAATCCAATAGCTATTGTTAGTTGATAGGGATGAAAAAAAGGAGGGTTGGATATTTTTTTCTTCACTACAAAGAAGGCACCAAGACCAGGTTTGATATCCCAGCCTGAGACGATTAAATTCTGTAAGCTCCCTTGATGTCTAGGGCAATTTCTGAGGTCAGAGGAGATGAGCAGGGGTTGTGGGAAGGATGCTTGTCTGTCAGGCTTTGATCATTTAGCCTAACACACCGTATCCAGCACTGTCTTCATACAACGTAAAAGTGCAGTAATGTAAAGTAACTCAGTCGATTCAAAGCCTAAAATTTCATTGAAGCTACTTGCAAATGCTTAATTTCCACAGTGTGGGGAGGGAATGTGAAAGAAGTTTGAGCCAGCCAGCTGAACCAATCACAATTTCCCAAAACTGCTAGTACTTAACAGTTGCACAGTAAATAGATGCTCAGTGCAATTTTATCTAGCCTTAACACTTCACAGTATTGTTTCAGATTTATGTTTTGCGTGAAAGCTCTCAAATCTTTACAGTGCTGAAATCCCTGAAACAGATATTGTATCCATGTGTCCTTGTCCTTGTTGTCTGGCTGGGATGGAGTTAACCTGCTTTGTAGCAGCCCATGGAGTGCTGTGTTTTGGGTTTGTGACTAAAGCAGTAATGATAACACACTGGTGTTTTGCTGGTGAGTGCCTGCACAGTCCGAAAGCCTTCTGTGTTTCTCACACTGACCTGCTCCAGGAATAAGCCGGGAGTAAGCAAGAGGCTGGGAGGGAGCACTGCTGCCCCAGCTGACAAAAACTTTAGTTGCTCCATGTCATGTAACATCATGCTTAACAGTAAATCATGGGACTTTCTGAGGTGGCTGCTGCTCTGAGACTGTTGGGGCATTGGTCTGCTTGTGGGAAGTGGTGTGTGACTGTCTTCAACACACCCCACACCCTTCACTTAGTTAACTATCTACCTCAACCCACAACTCTTTTCACTTTTGCTTGTCTGATTCTTTCCTGGAGTGTGAGTGAGTGAGCAGTTGTGTGGGGCTGGTTGCTGTTGCTCAGTTACAGTGAGATGCACTGTGACATGGACTCCAGTAAAAAAAAAAGTCCTTTGCCTAGTCAGTAGCTATTCTTGATCTTTTCTTTCCATTGGTAACTCATGGCTGGGCGTGTTCCAGTCCATTTGACCATCTGTGGGCTCGATAGTGATGCCTTCAGCTGAATGCTGTCCTGCTGCAAGTGGCCTGCTACAGCACACCCGAGTTTAAAACCCATTCAGACTTTTTTCTGTAGCTCAAGTCAATTTGATGATGGGAGTGTGGATGTACTTGGGGACTGTAGTGGGTGTCACCATGCCTTCCGTTGTCGCTTTTCAAAGTCTTTATTGATGATGGCCTTTGGACTGCAAGGAAACCTGAAAAGAGTTGAAAATACAATTTTAATATTGTCACAAATATAAATTATGTCCTGCCCAATGCTATTATTGAAGTTTTTATTACGGCTGAGGTAATACTACAAAAACCTTGCTGATGCAATAACCTAAAGAATATAATTTTTACAGTAATCATAGAATCACAGAATCATTAAGGTTGGAAAAGCTCTCCAAGATCACCTGGTCCAACCATCCCCCTACCACCAGTGTCACCCACTAAACCATGTCCCCAAGCACCACGTCCAACCTTCCCTTGAACACCCCCAGGGACGGTGACACTACCACCTCCCTGGGCAACCCATTCCAATGCCTGACTGCTCTTTCTAAGAAAAAATGTCTCCTCATTTCCAACCGAAATCAACTGATCTGTATTGACTACATCAATATATCTCTACCCATTATATTCTAGGGGTCTTTGTGTTTTAAATGAGTCAATCTAGGACACAGCAGGCTCTATAGTGGCTTCTAGAACCCAAATACTGCAGTCACTGTTATTTTTTCCCCTCTTCTAGGGGAGTATTGTGATGCTGACTACTTAAAGCTTGCCTGATTTTTTGTATTTGCAAGACTGACTTTCAGGAGCTGACTAAAAGCTGATAAAATTAGTCGTTTTTTTCTTTAATTTCAGTGTATGTATTGTGATTGTCCTTGAGTTTATATTGAAAAATAAGTATTTAATGTCTACCCTTTGTCATTTTAGTTGCTTTAAGTCAGTGTCCTTTTGAAACGGACTTCAAACTTTGATAAGCAAACTTTTGGTCTTAATGAATGGAGTTCCAATAATCTACACTACTGGTTTTGGTTACGGTTGCTTTTTATTTTTTTAATTACATTTCTAGTGCTAAATCACATCGCAGTCACAGGTTCTGATACACTCTTCAGCTTCCTTAATGTTCATAAGAATTAACAAATACTTATCCAAGACATACCAAAATAACAGTTAATACTTCTTGAAACACTGAATTTCTGTTGGTATGATTGAATATTGGGCAGATACCGATGAATGCATGACTGCTATGCTACCTCTACTCTCAGGCACCTTGCTGCTAGAAATACAACTGTGATAATGCCTGCATATGAGTCTAAAAGTGGTCCATGAGGATTATGTACCAGTACTAAGCTGACTCTCACTCTTTGCCTAGACTTGCCATGAGTTGCGTGTTACTTCTGTCCCATTGCATCAGTTAGATATCTTATTCCATTTGTCTGTCAGTGTTCTTGTCTATTATTTATGCTATTTATATCCCTAGGGGAGTAACTAGAAATACAGATTTATGCACCATTTTATCAGAATGTCAAGGGACTGGGTGAGCAAGATGGAGAAGAAACAAAGATTTTTTTGGAAAGAATTTTCAGTCTCGATGAGTCTCTGCACTTGCCAGCCCCTAATTCTTTTTATCTTAAGCCTCAACACCTACTAGGTGAGTGGAAGAGGAACTTATTCAACAGAACTATGGCTTCTCCACAAGGGCAAGTCCAAGCCCTTCATATCATTGTTGTAGTGCTTTTTAGCTGCCTACTGTGGTAAAGTAATTTTGATAATGTATGAGTCACATTGCCAGAATAATTAATGCTAATACGAAGTGGCTACCAAAGCCATGACCAAATCCATGTTTTTTTTCTAATTGACTCTACCTTTGTAAGCTATTCAGTGATTTAGAAAAAGGGCATATGCATATGCATGATTAGGTTGTGCTAATAAAGCATTTAATGTGTTATCTAGAAGTGTTAGCTTGAAAGCTGTTAGAGAAAACAGTATTTTCAGGAGTGGCTTCCAAAACTGCAAGCACAGGATTGTGCAGTCCATCACTGACAAATGTTGTGTGGACATCATACCAGTGTCAGCTTTAGGGCAGTTCTTGAACATGTATACGATCACGTAAGAGATTTTCAGCTGCTCCTGTTTGATAGCAGAGGTAGAGATGCTGTCAGGTAAGGCAGCAGTTAAACCAACTAGCCTGGTGTGTGCCTTAATTCAGTTGCATTCTGTTGGCCTGGCCTTTCTCCAGCCCAAGGTATATTTTACTTGCAGAATCTTTCTCTTGCTACCTCACAAGAAATTTGCAGAGCTGCCTCTACGGCATCTGTTAAAGCAGCAATCAAGTCGTGGCTGATCCTTCAGTACTAGGTGTGCAGAATGAATCCTACTGCTGTATTAAGTTCCTATATGTGCAAGTACTATTTCATTGGTGTCTAAAGGTAGTGTGCCTATATATTTCTTGTTGTACTTAATCTGATACCAGGCTCAAGGCCTGTGTTAAATTATGTGCACTGCCATCCTTTCTTTTAACTGTTGTACGGAAAATATATTGTACCAGTTGCCCTCTCATGTGCTGCATCCCCTGAATGTGTCTCCTGCTGCCTCACAATAAATTTGTGGATTAGCTCCACTAAATGTTTTGAAGGTTATGTAACTTTTGAAGGGCTAAGGCTGTTTGGAGCTGTTTTTTAATTGATAACTAAGCCAGTCATGTGTGCACTGTGGCAGCTGTGAAATGAGCTCCACCTGGTCTGGATGGGATGCTCGGGAGTGCTGTCCTTGAAGCTGGGCTATTTGTGGGTCAATGTGAAGAGTTAATTGTGTGGGGGCACTGCAGTCAGTCCCAGCTAGCAGTGTGCCAAACAAGTGTCTGAGCAAGGATTTGTCACCCTCAGACTAGGTCTTCCTTGGAGCTCTGTGCACAGTCCTGGACACTCCTGCTCTCTGCACCAGATATTGATCACCAACAGCATAAGGCTGTAAGAAACATTTGGGGTGTACCACCATGTGAAGGGACTTCAAGGGTGCTTGCTCATGCCAAGACTCAGGGAGTCTTGTGTCTGCTCACTTTGGAAGACAGAAAAATGACAGATTAGTGTGAAGTGGCCTATGCCAACATTGTTGTGCGTCCACCTATTGCCTCTGTGATGTCTGACAGAGGACAAGTTATATCTGCCATGAAATCCTTCCTGCTTCCAGCTGCTGCCTGTCTCTTTTTAAGTTTCAGTCTACCAGTTTTAGCTAGTGATCCTGTCTGTCTCTGATCCTCAGAGACTATGCTTCTTACCTGCTGGGACCTTCCTTTGATAGGGATCTCAATATCTACTTGGGTAAATTACTTGTTGAGAGATTCTTTGCAAGCTAGGAAGTTACACCAAAAACAACTCTGGATTTTTTGCAATAGTCTTTAGAAGATGTTTTTGGATTTTTTTTTATTTTTTTTGAAACAGAAAAACTGAGAAGAGGGAGGGTTTGTTCAGAGAATAAGCTGGGTATACAGGATTTCCTGCCTGCTCTGTATGTCTGCTAGTAACGTATCTGTTGTAAACAGAAGAAACTAAAATGAGTTGGTCTCAAAACTGACAGAACCAACAGTGAGGTTCCTAGGAAAAAGCATCTACTATAAAACACGAGAATTAAAAGTTATAAAAAAGAAAATGTATGTTTAATTGAAAAATGTATGTTCTGCTTCAAAGTATGATACTGAGTGTCTTGGAATGCTGGAATCCTTATAAAAAAGTTTAAACAATATTAATGAATATTCAGGCCAACTGATATCTGATATAAGCTGGGCATACTTAGAGGCTCACTAATGATAGTGAGCACAGTTGTTTCCATACTGGCATTACTGAAGCTCATTACTGTAGTCATGTCCCTGAGCATGTCCTTATAGCTTATAAGGAAGGTTGCACTATGCAAATAGTGTAATCTGTCATTTCTTACAGAGACATTAATTTCACCTTAAATAAATCTGATTTGCTCATTAACCATTTCACAATTTAAAATATTATACGAAAACAACTTTTTTTTTTGGTGTGTATGCGTAGTATTTATTTGTAGTGAGTCACTGAGGCAAAGATAAATTCATCATCAAGACAGAAACTTGGAGATGGATCACATGCAGGCTAAAGCTGTTACTGTAAGCACTATGACAAAAACCTTGATGGGGTTTCCAGAGAAAAAAAGCCATTGCAATTTCATCTTCGTGAATGCATTTCTAGCTTAAAAGGAGCTTAGGCTTTAAGCCTCAGTAACAATTTACTTGGAAACAGCAACACAGTGTGTGTGGCTTTGCATCAATCTGATGTGGGTTATCTGTAACACTCCTCCCCTGCATCTCGCTGCTGGTAGTAATCCCATTAGATGATTACATCTGGTGTCCTCAACAGACAGACATGGTCATAATTGAAAAAGTACTTCAATTGGATTTAATCAACTGTGTGGTCATTTTATTACCAGAGCTTCTTGTACTCTATAACTTTGCCCTCAGTGCGGTGAATTTATGGCCCATTACAACACACTAAGTTACTGGTTGTGCACATAATATCTGGTTATTTAGTCAAAACTACATGAATCAAGGGTTGAGCATTTTTATGCTTATGATTCTTTAATGCATCTGTACTAAATGTCATGGTAATATCTGATAACCAATCTGTGGCTGAACCATTTGAAGAAAACAGGCTGGGACTCAAGACAAAACTATAGCATGGGGAGTATTTCCTTTCAGTGTGGCTGATGGCCTGAACCCAAATAGCTGTTATGAAATCATTTGTATTGGGAGGGGGAAATTTCTGTGCTTGGGCGAAATTGCACCAATTTGCAGTGATGTTTCTCAGTAACAGGCAGAGTTGAAGAACTGACCTTTGGTAGAGAATTTTTTCAATTCTCCTACACCTTCACAAGCTTTGGGCTAATGATATTCTCTAAGTACAATTTATTTCCTCTATTATTATTAGGAGGAGAGGAAAAGGTGTCAAGAGAAAGCAGGTGACATGGTTAAGCAAGTCAGCAGGTTCACCTGGTTATTCACTCAAAGGAACCACATCTTGTTAAGTGCAAGCTGCACAGATGCCACCATCACTCTGGCATAAAAGTGTGTTGTGATCTGCAGCATTGACAGTACAAAATAAACAGAATCTGACCTGTACAAAAAAGTTAAGTGTGTTGCACTAGCAAGGCAGTGTAGTTACAGGCTGTGCCGTCCAGGCTGATGTTTCTACTGTTTGGGGTTTGCTTCAGCTTTTTTATGTTCAGTTTAAGTATTTTGGTAATGCAGGATGCCTTGTGTTCTTAGAACATAGGAAATAGTCTGAGTTGAATACAGAGGGGGAAAAAGGCTGATAACCTACTTTAAGAGTTAGTTGTTCCAGTTAGCTAATTAGATGTCACTTTTTTCATTAATGGCTAAAACAAATACATCTATTGGCTGAAATATAAGGATCAGAATAGAAAATAGGGTTTTTCAGAAGGATTATGTAGTGGAAACTTCCAGTTGAGAATGTTTCACCCACTCTGTGGATGCAGTGAAAGGAACACAAAAATCAGAACTGGTTTGTTTCCTCTAAAAAATGAGGCAGGATCAAAAGAAGAGCACAGAACTAACCTTCTGCAGTAGCAGATAAATACAACTTGACTTTCTAGGAAAGGAGGAGACCATCAAAATATTGTATGGGAACAATGCTGTAAAGTGCACGTCTTTAAAGATGCACCAAGCTAAAGTACAAAAAATGTTGAGCTGCATGTGGATCATTGTAGTGCTCTGATTTTGCCTGTTAACTTTATTGCTGAATCATGGTTTAAAAAAAAAAAAGGGAAAACTACAGCTGGAAAAGTACTATTTTATAACACATTGCCATCGCTGTATCACCCAAGCCCCGTTCTCATTTAATGTTGTTGCCTGAAGGGTCATTAAATATTTGATGTAAAACTACAATTCTTTCCTTAATGGAAAGGGCCTGTTCTCACATGAGGGTTGTGCACAAATGCTGAGGGCAGGATGACCAGCATTTACAAGCTGGTGCAATGAATAGCGGGGCAGTTTATGAAGATGAAACCTGTCCAATATCTGGCATTGAAATAAAGTTCATTCCTTCCTCCTAAGGTTTTTCTGGATGTCATTGGCTAATTTTACAAAGAAGCGGAGGAAGACCATGGCAGCCAGTTGGAAGATGTAGAATATCTTGTCTTTCCTCAGCACCTTTCTCTGCCAAAATGTGGCAAATCACAAGTAGGACCCCCTGCTACCGTTGCGGGCAGTTATCAAATAGGCCCTGCCTTCTAAGCCTTTATGTGGGAAGACACCCACAAATACAGAAAAGAAACAATTGCAGACTTAATTCCTTGTAGACATCATCTAAGTGATCATTGTCAGGGCAAATTAGTCACTGTGACAAAGCAGCACAGCAGGTGGGCTCTCATAGCCTCTCCTCACACTGGCTGTTCCTGCACTTATGGGTCAGATGTACCTCGTGGCAGCCTGTAGACCTGTGCACACCACATCAAGTTCTGGGTCACCTCTGGCTATTTAGACGGACTGTTTGTCCTTTCTGTGGGCATGCCTGGCAAACCAGGCCAGGGAGCAGAGCCAGGCTTTCCATGCCCCAGTGGAAATTCTTCCAGACCTTGACTCTCGTGGAATGTTTTCTTCTCCTTCAGCTCCTTGCATGGACTCTGCTCTCAGAGTACTTCTACAGCAGCCCTTTCCTCCTCCGTAGCAGTTGTGCCAGTCTTTTCTGTGTATGGGTAAGGTCTGAGGCCTGGGCATGCAATCCAGATCAGAGCAAGTCTCTGTGTCAGTAGAGTCAAGATAAGTGCTGTGTACATGCTTGTAGTTTGTGGTTAGCGAGGGGTGAGTGGAGCTGGGGTGGTCTGAGATGCTAGGCTTGGCCGTATGCCCTGACAGCTTAGCTCTAAGTGGATATTCCTCTGCTCTGAGCTGCTGAGAACGTCCCATTTTCACTTAAGAAATTTCACCAAGTTGTCTTCTTTCCTCCAGGTCGCATTTCATTAGGCTAGCAGATGTATGTCAGGAATTTCCTATTCCGGGGATGTGTCCCAGTATCAAGATGCCAGTATGATGGAAAATAGCTCCTTTTGAACAGGCCTGGAATACGGCTCTGCTTTGGTTTATGAACTCCTGGTGCATCTCATTGAGTTCAAGTTCTTTGTGTTACTCTGTAGTAAGTTCTTCAGAGTTCAGCTTTCTTCAGATGTCTTCAGCTTTCAATTGTTTTTAAATATCAGCCTGCTAATTGACCACTGAGCCAACAGTGCCACTTTAATCTTCGCTGCTTCTTTAGCCTTATGCTTGATGATGGAAGAAGATGCAAAGAAACAGTTGAAGCTAGTAGAAAAGCCTGTGGAAGCCAAATAACTTAGCTCATTAGTTTTGTAACCAAAGTGTTTCTCAGAAACAATAAGATTAAGTGGATCAGCTGGTGTGCTCGGTGCCTGGTAGAAAGAAGCTTATTTAAATTAAGACAGGCAGAGGATCTCAGCCTCACTGTAGAAGGAAAATGGGCTCCACAGAAGACCTTGACTATCCTCAAATCATCTTGCAATACAACAATGGATTTTTAGTCTCAAAGGTAAGAACTATAAATCAGTCTTGGATACAACTCTTTAAAGTATGCTGACAGAAATATTCAAAGATATCACCCTACTTCTTTAATGTAAATCTTTAGAAATAAAACAGTCTCTTAGGAAAATATACTATCTACTCATCTAGCCATGAAAGAAATTTGAGAAGTCCCTGCTCCTCAGGTTAGACTTAACATTTATTGAGATCCCTCTGACCTTCAGGAGTTTGGATGAGCAGATCTTGCCTCTGTGTGAGACTTTAAAAACACACAGATTTATAGATGAGGGTTTGTTGTTTGACTGCCTCCAACATGCAAAGCTCTGTAGGTCCTGGGATTTCTTCCCACTTTTCATGTTTGAAGTTTAGAAACCAGAGGACTGACTGACATTGCCTTCTTTTTCCTTTTCATACCACCCAAACAGCAAGATTATTCAAATACATTCTGAGATGGTTTATTTCTTTCTTGCATGTCTTTTACTGTGTGTATTATGCACTAGGCAGATCTTGGTAACTTCTGTGTATTACTTCTTTTCAGGTGGACAAAAGAGTCTGATATAATGACTTTTCAGAGTTTAAAAAAAAAAAAAAAAAAGTGAAATGTTCTTTTCCAGACAACACCTGATTAAGGCACAGGGTAGCACATTTTTTTTCCATTTTCCTTAATGTTTACTGACGTTGCTTACCTTTGTGTGTGTGCGTGAGCACACAGGCAGAAAATTCCCATGTTCCAATGTAGGGGATTTTTTTCTTTCTTACTGTCCTCTGCTGTATCTCTAGCCAACCTAGTAATGGAAGGAATGCACTTCAGAGGTCTGCAAATGCTGCTGCATCCAAAGGCTCCTGAAAAAGAGTGTTTAGTGAAGAGAAGAGCAAACGAACGATGACAGATAAACAGTTCCAAAACTAACAACAATGTTATGTTATTGAGAAACTATCTCAATTTCAGTTAAAACCATGCTGCCATGAGGTTAAGCCACAACATATACTTTTACTGAGGTAAAAGTAGCTTCCCATGGACTTTATCAACTCAAGTTGTGGACTTTATCATACAGGCAGTCAAATGAGTTGATGACTTTCTTAGTGGTTTTGGAGCATTTACATGGCCAGTGAAATAGGTTATCCATTACTTCACTGTGTACAGCTAGAGAAGGATATTTTTCTTGTTATGTGTGGTTATGTATGTCTGTCTGAAGGTTGCAGGCTTGTACCTGGAGTTGGTACACACACCTTCATTTCCTTGAAAAAATGGCATGTTTCTGTTGGCCCTTTTGTCTGAGACAAACCTCCTTTCATCAGGGAGACTGCAGTAGCCATGGACATCAGTCCCTGAAGATAAAACAGTTGTGTGTGTGTGTGGACATTTCCCCCAAAAGGGTCTACAGAGTGGGATACTCACTCCTGCTGGAGACCACAGGAGATTCTCCAGGGTCACTGTAGCATACGTTAGATAATTAGCTTTTAAATAACAACAACAATGAATTCAGTCTTGTCTTTGAGCTCTTTGGGCAAAAAGCAAGTGAGACTGTTGTGAATGTGATCTGAAACTAAGGTGCAGGCAGAAATATTCACAGCTAAAACCTGGCCTCTAAATATGAACTTTGTTAGACTAAACCACTGTATGGCTTGAGCAGTAAAGGAAAAGAAATGAAAAAGGGTTCACTACAAGCAATCTATGGTGTATTCAGAGCTCAGAGAAACTTTAGCCTAATTACTGGACTTGTGTATTTGAAATAATATATATATTTTTAATGTTTAATGATTTATTATATGCATATTTTCTCCAACACAGCAGCTTTAGAAATGTGGTAAGCTATGGTGCTTTCATCTGATCCCCTTCCCCTCACTCCCAGGTTATGTTCACTGCCTGTGAGCTGGGAGTGTTTGATCTTCTGCTGGAGTCAGGAGACCCTCTGTCTTTAGATGTGATTGCTGCACGCCTGGGTACCAGCACCACAGGAATGGAAAGACTTCTGGATGCCTGCGTGGGATTGAAGCTCTTGTCAGTAGAGCTGACACAAAAAGGAGGTAATAAAAGCAGAAGAAGGGGAATCAGAGAATTGCAGAATGGTTGAGGTTGGAGGGTACCTCCGGAAGCCATCTGGTCCAACCCCCTGCTCAAGCAAGGCCATCCAGAGCAGGTTGTCTGGGACCATGGCCATACAGCTTCTGAAAATCTCCAAGAAGGTAGAGTAGAGTCCGTAACCGCTGTGGATGGACTGTGCCTGTGTTCAGTACCGTGTTCAGTAAAGAAGTCCTTCTTTATGTTCAGACGGAAACTCTTATGCTCCGGTTGGTGCTCATTGCCTATCACCCTGGCACTGAGCACCACTGAAAATAGCATGGCTCCATCCTCTTTGCACCATCTAAAGGGTGGAAAGAAGAAACTAAAGCTTTTAAAGATCTGATGGTTTTGAAAGTGAGATGAGGTTTGTGGGGAAAGGTGATATATAGTGTTAGGCCAGTTACCATAGCTGGAAGAGAAGACCATCCCTTGGGAGCACCAAACCCTTTTCATCTAAAAGAGAAGCAGAAAATTTCAGCATGATTGGAATACTGTGCTGCACGTTACAGGTGGAGGGACTGATTGTAGAAGAAATGTTTCTCTCTTTTGGGTTATTTAGATGTGTGCCGATGATGGATACAATAGGCTTGTAAGATAATATCATACATGTTAGTAAACACACTTATTTCACCCCTTAGCCCTCTACAGAAACACAGAAATTTCCAACATCTACCTTACAAAGTCAAGCCCCAAGTCTCAGTACCATATTATGATGTACTACTCCAATACAGTCTACTTGTGCTGGCACTACCTGACCGATGCTGTGAGGTGAGGAGGAGAAGGCGGGTGTCATCTGCTATGTGTTTCAGGCTGCTTTGTTGCATCTGTATGTCTGCTCTCACTTTGGTGCCTTTCTGGCGAAGGGCACAAGGAAAACACTGGTTGGTTCTTGGAAAGAACAAGAACCTGCTGGTCTCTGCTGTTGTCACTACTGTCTGTGTGTGTGTTCTTGTTTTCTTTTCTCTTCTAATGTTAGAGTAGATGTAGGAATCATACCTCTGTGTGTTTTCAATTCCAGGAAAAGATTTGTTCATTACAGTCACTCTTATTTTAGGAGGCATCAAAGTAAATGATGAGAAACAATGGCTAAGGGTACTTCTGTTGCAAAAGCCTGTAAGAGTAAATTAGTATGGGACCAACGTGTTGCTTTATCCAGTCTGTGCAGCAGATTTGCTATGCGTGAAGGTGGTGATTGGTGATGATCACAGCCATATTGCACCTTTATCTCAGATGCAGTCCTGTAAAGAACCAGACAGTCTTGTTGAAAATTGAGAAATATTTCATCATCTTTTGGGACTGGTAGGTGAGGATGTCATTACATCCATGAAAAATACACAGATGTATAGTCTGTCTAGAGGTGAACATCATGTACACTAGCTGAAACTTCAGCTCTTATGTATGTTTGGAGTAATGATAAAAGAAATTCATGCTAATATGCTTTTTCGGTTGCATTTTAGAGAAGGAAGGAACCAATATGAAAGAGCTTTTGGTGTTTCATCTAAAGACCCATTTGGAGCAATGTACAGGTATTAGTATATTTTTAGAAATATCATTATTATTGTGGGTAAACTTTATGATTTTAATCATGGCTGAGTATTATTAAATACAATGATGTGAGAATTCCACTCATTAGAAACATCATGCAGATATTTTTCCTTTCCAGCAACATCCATTACTGGAGAGCTCTGATATTTGGAATAGACAAGTATAATTTTCTATTGTGAAAAACATATCACAGGTCTCTGTTACAGGGGCAGTGGCAACTGAAGGAAAAAATCCCTTGGAAGCCTGAGAACTAGCAGTAATACACTGTTGAACTTAACTAGTCTTAATTACCTGCTCAGGTGCAGCAATGTATAGCTTGCTACAGGAAGACTCAAGCCAGGTTTGTGTGCAAAGAGAATGCATTGTTTTCAAATACAATGAGATAATGTTTAAGCTGAAACTCGTAATAAGACTTCTATAGTAAGAGTCACCATTAAGTATGTTATATTTCTGTGTGCTGTACCTGTTTGCATTACTAGGTCCGAAGAAGAAATGCTGAAATTCTTGGCTGGCCAGAACTCAATCTGGGGTATATGTGGTAAAGATGTTCTTACTGCATTTGACCTTTCCTCTTTCACACGGATTTATGACTTGGGAGGTGAGCATCGGTAGATCTTCAACAAGCCTCTGCATTGTTAGTTCTGCAAGCTTTGAAAAGAAAAATAATTCCCATGTTATATGAAGGGCAAAGCAATGAACAGCAGAGCATATCTCAGAATCTCATCAGCAATAAAGGGAACATTTTCTCAGTTGGATTGAGTTAAAATGAGAAATAGTAAAGTGGTGCAAGCATTAGGAAGATGAATACTTTAGCCTACAGAGTTTCATGTGTGTGAATAGTGGCTCATCTCCTTTATGTGTCAGTTTGGTATTTTTTCTTGTCTTGTTTGATATGTTCTTCCAAACTATTTCAACCTTCATTGACTGAAGGGGGAGAGACTGTCTGCTGCAGCCTCCTACCACAGTGCTGCTGAACACTGCCAAGATTCATGGGACCAGTCAGACTCCCTCGGTGCTCCATCCCTGCTTCCCCAGTGCCTGGTGTAGCAGCTCTGTTTTCATTTCCCACCTTTCAGCACATACCACTGGGTCTGCCAGAGGCACTGTGTAAGGGCAGTAAGGCCTGGGCTTCCCCCAGCTGGGCCTGGGTGGCCACTCATGTCCCTCTTCCATTCTTGTGGCACACGGGGAACAAATGTGCCCTGCCAGGTGCCATGAGGCTGAACACGCTTCTGTTGGCATCACTTTTGTGTTGGGGGTGGAAGAATGGGGTGGTTTTGTTTCAGCACTGCTCTTCTTTTGCCCCCTCACAAGGAGGTGGAGGAGCTTTGGCCCGGGAGTGTGTTTCTTTGTACCCAAACTGCACAGTCACAATTTATGACCTGCCAAAAGTCGTGCAAGTGGCCAAGGATCGATTCATACCCCCCGAAGAGCAGCGGATTGCTTTCCACGAAGGTAAGTGTGGACATTACTTGAGCGGGTGCTGGTGGGCAGCAGCAGAGTGTTCATCTGCGGGGTTGCAGGTGACAGAGGCCTCCTCCACCTGGTTACTCACGTGGGAGATTAGTGACCAAAAGTGCCCTTGTACAGCATTGCCTTGGGAAGCGTCCACTTGGAAAGGAGTGAGGCAGGAGAGCAGCTTTCCCAGCCTTTGGATCAAGAGTTATTTGCTTGTCCTGCCAATGCAGGAGCATTGACAGCCGGAATGGGCATACAGAGCAACTTGAGGATGTTTGGGCACTCCCAGAAGCAGTTGTGTTGGAGTTGTGCTGCCACAGCTTGTTAACAACTGCCATGCCACATTACGGAGCTTCCTAATGTTCCCTTTTCTCCTGTGCAGAGCTCCTGGCAGATGTGTGGAACACCAGACCTGCTCTGAGCAAGGGGTTTTCCTTCCCTGGCTAGACGTGTCCTGAGATATTTCAGGCTTTGAGTGTGGGTGAGCTAGCCTAGGTTGCTCTTGCCTAGTCCTCAGACCTTGTGAGCTCTTCGTACTCTCTCTGATGAAAAGGAGTGTAGAGAGATCTCATTTTTTTATGTTTTCAGAAGCATTTATTGGAGGGACTTAATATTGCTAGAAGAGCTGAGAGAGGAAAGAAGCCTTTAAGGAAGGGAGGGAAAATATAAAAGCAAAGATGGAGAAACACAAGAAATATTCTGTATGCCAGTGATGCAAAGAATTAGGAGTGGCAATGAGAAAGCGAGATGAAGGGAGAAAAATATGAATGCAGTACACCAGGTGTTGAACAAAAGGCATAACTAAGAAGGTATCACTAGAAGGTGTGAGATTGTGCATTTTTTCCTTATGGATTTATGCTGCAGCTCCATCTTTCCTGGGTAGCTTTGTTGCTGTCTGATGTGGGTCACAGCCCTGGCAAGCCAAGAGTTTTTATAACTGAAGAGATCTGAAACAAGTTGCTTAACCCCCCTCTGTGTCTTGGGGGGTTTGTGAAAGGATGTATTTTTGCTTTTCAGGAGACTTCTTTAAAGATTCAATCCCGGAAGCTGACCTCTATATTTTATCTAAGATACTGCATGATTGGGATGATGACAAATGTGGGCAGCTGCTGGCAAAAGTTCACCAGGCTTGCAGACCCGGTAGGTGTGAGCTCCTGAAGAACAGGGCAACTCCGACCTGTCAATTACATGGAGCACACCAGCTTCAGTGGGCAACTTGGGTGTCAGGGTTTGAGTGCAGAGGTTTCTTGGTTGAGCCGTTCACTTTCCTGAGTCAGTGGTGAGTTGCTGAGCCTGTCAGGTCCAAGATCTCGCTACCTGAGAGGCTGCTGCTTCCCGAAACTGCACGTTGGGATCTGGTCTAACAACTCCGCTGAAAAATATCCCATCTGCTCAGAGCTCAGCATGTGTCTTTTCTGAATTTTCTTTATTCAACCAGGTGGTGGAGTGCTGCTGGTTGAGTCCCTTCTGAAGGAAGATAGAAGTGGACCCATAGAAACCCAACTGTATTCAATGAACATGTTGGTACAGACAGAAGGCAAAGAGCGAACACCTGCAGAGTACAGCAAGCTCCTTGTGGCAGCTGGCTTCAGAGAGGTTCAAGTGAAGAGAACTGGAAAACTTTATGATGCAATTTTAGGAAGGAAATAAAAGTACCTTCATGTTGTGAAGCACAGAAGTGGAGAAATCTAATATTCTTTTCTTAGAGGGCAGTTATCAACTTAGCTTTTACTGAAGGCCCTCAACTTTTTTGTAAGCTGATATATTGTCAGGAGAATCAGTAATGATACAATTTGAGTGTGCATGGGTTGTGTGTCTGGCCGATTGAGTAGGACTTGCCTTTGGCTCTGAATAGGGGAGAAAGAAATCAAAACCTGTTCCACAAGAAATAACCCATGAAATAAATTTGCAGTGTGGCTGGTGGCTGTCATTCCTCCCCCCTCCCCAAAGCTTATGCTTCAAGTTTAACACAGTACCTGACAAAAGCAAAGCTGAAATTTTACTTGGATTTCTGCAAAATAAAACTGATCACTCTACTGAGCTCTGTTACCTGCTATTTTATTCCCTGTGGACTGAGGTAGTATAAACAGACTAAAATATGTCTCCTTGTGGTTTATCTTTCTGAGTTTCAAGAGAAAATCTGTCTGAGCCTTAGGGAATTTGGCATGAAAAATGACTTTATTTTTTTATTTCCTTTAGATTTCATATTAAATGGAGAGAATTTCGTAGTCTAGTTTAATGAGTAGCTGAAATTCTGTAATGTTCATAGGACAGGTCCTGAGTTGGCAGTGGAGAGGGAAAATGACGCAGCCTAGGCACTGAGCACAAGTCTTTACTGCATGCTTCCTCTTTAAAACATTTGGTCAAGCACAATCTGTAATAACCCACTTTATTATTTTTTTTTAAAAGCAGAAATGCAGATTACTGGAGTGAGAAGGATTTAGAGAAGGTACCGGAAAATCACTTTGCTGATATGGCATGAGCATTCATTACTTTTGCACATTAAGCTGGAGATTAGAGGAGCCTGAGACATTCTTCTCAGTAGTCATCTACAGCATCTACAGGAGCCTCCCTCTTCCTTGACTAGAAAGAGCATAGAGAGGTTACCCTCAGTAGGGAAAAGCTGGCCTTTTGTCCTCTTCAGTGGTATTTACAAAATCAAATAACAAGGCCATAATGGTCCTTCCCATCCATAAACAGAATAGGGCACAGCTGTGCAGGTAGTGCATTTGTCCCCACTGGGATCTCACCCTATACATATCTACATGAGACTGCAGGAATTGGCACAAGAGGTTTTAGGAAGTTCTCTCTTAAGCTGCAGCCACTGTGCAGCATTCCCTACCTGTAGTTATGTGGCATGAAGGTGACTTTGCTAGGAGCTGCAGCCTGAGTAATTTGTTCTGAGTGCTTGCTCGCTTGCTAGACAAAGCAAGGTGTTACGTCCTGCAGCAACCAGGCACAAACATTAAATAATGAAATGAGGCTGACCAGTCAGCCAGAAGGGATATATGGGGCTGACCCAGGTCTTCATTAGTTTCTGCACCATCACCTTAAAGGTAAAATGGTTCAGAGAAATGCTTTTGCTTATTGGACTGCATCAGTAATGGTAGTTTCATGCTAAAGCGTAGCCTGGAAGAAGTAGTGGCATTTGTGAATTAATTACCCTTTTAAATGAATGAATGGAGTGGCTAAGAGTGAATCCTTTATAGCTTTAACCAAGAAAATGTTAATTACCCTTGAATGTGGAACACAGCAAAAATGGCCACTGATGTATGCTGAGATGGTGGTGGAAATGTCCTGCCTGGACTTTCTCTCATATGTGTTGTTTTTTTTTTTTTTTTCTCCAAAAAACCTCGCATGCCCGTGTGACTGTGCTGTTTTTTGAGCCAGTAGACAAGTTGGTAATGGCTAGTGTGCTGCTATATGTAAAATGATGCATCATACAACCTTGATGAGTCAGAGAATACCTGTCAGCAGGCATCAGTGTTAATTCTGCCCTTGACTTGAGGGGGGAAAAAAAAAAGCAAGAGCAGGCTGTTTCGGTTTGTCAAAACAAATTATTTAAACATAGTATTTCTGTAATGAGTTGATTCATGACATGTTCTGCATGTCATGAACTTACTACTTACTGAGTTGGAGGCAAGATGCATGCCTTATTCTGCAGTACTTTCTAGCCCTATCAACATTCAAAGATGCTGGATCTTTAATAAACAGGATTGACCCATCCTTACCTGGAACATACATTGAAATGTGTATTGATAAGGAATGTGTATTGATACCGGAAAGAAAAAGTTTCTCCTGTTGGTAAATGACAAACAGTGTGAAGAAGACCTGCTCTCCACATGAGGAACGCATGTACTCAGCAGGACTGAGTTGCTCCTTTTGCTCATGAGGCGGTTGCTGTGTGAGGAGCACTGACTCCTGGAAAGGAGTTCTTGCTCACCCCACTGACAGATATCCAGAACAATCTACCTTTGCAGGATATGTATATATTTTGTATAGCAACTGCTTTATTGTAGGCATGGAAATTAAAACTTTGTCCTCTATGGCTTCCATGCACCAACAGGTGTTTCTGGTGATACCTTGCCATATTTGGGGTCTTTCAGCTGTGTTTTTTTTTTCTGTGTTGTTGGATACTGTAATGTTGGAAAAGATCATAAAGGAACAAAGCAATAAGGTGAAGTTTTCCAAGCAACTGCCTTATGTTCTTTGGTTGATGTCTGCACAATAAAAGCAATTCCATCTTCAAGGTACCTTCATGGTGCTAGGGCAGGAGGTTTTCTGATGCAACTGGCTCTTGATAACAGCGTTCTTTTCTCTTCTTACGAGGTTTTTAGCCATATAGGCTGAGATGAATTTTCTAGCTCTCAATATGACTTAGGAGTAACAAATGAAACCTGGCCAAAGCTGGAGTGAATCAGCCCTGCAGACCCCCAGGTCATTGCAGCAGGAGGGCAGGAGGTGCTCCAGGCATGGTGTAGAAGTTCCTCTGTAGCCTGTGGAGAGGCTCCTGGTGGAGCAGGCTGTCCCCCTGCAGCCCATGGGTCCCCACATGGAGCAGATCTCCACGCTGCAGCCCCCCCGTGGAGCAGGTGGATGTGGCCTGGAGGAGGCTGCGGCCCATGGAGAGCCCCCGCAGGAGCAGGGAGTCTGGGGGGAGCTGCCGCCCATGGGGGACCCGTGCTGGAGCAGTTTGTTTCTGGGAGATGGATCTCATGGTATGGAGCCGTGTGGGAGCAGTGCTTGAAGAGCTGCTGCCTGTGGGCAGCCCCCGCAGGCTCAATTTGGGAAGGATGGCATCCTGGGGGGGGGGACCCCGCGTGGAGCAGGGACAGAGAGGGACTGTGAAGGAGCGGAGGAGATGAAGTCTCAGGGACTGACCACAGCTCCTATTCCCTGTTCCCTTGCACTGCTCAGAGGGAGGAGGTGGAAGAGGGTGGATGGGGGGGAAAGGTGTGTTTTTTTCTTTCAGTTCTCACTGCTCTAGTCTGATAGCAATAAACAATAAATTACATTAATCTCCTTATGCTGAGTCTCTTATACATGTGAAGGTAGTTGATGAGTGATCTCAACCCACAATTATTTTTCATCTGATTTTCTCCCCATGTTCTGTTGAGGATGGGGAGTGACAAAACAACATAGTGGAGCTTAGCTGCCTGCCAGTGTTAAACCACCACGCTCAGTACTAAGACTATTGCCTTTGCTGGTGAGGGGCCATGTGTCTTATACTAACTTTGCCTCCTGTTAACTTCACAAGGCTCCAGGGCTTGTTATCAGTATATTTCAGAAATGACAGTGTTAATCAGAGCTTGATAGATTTCTCTTGCTGTCTGTCATCATGTTTAAATTCTACACCACAACAGTTACCTTAAAAGCATTCAAGCACGTTGAAGACAGATTCCCCTGGATTGTAAAGGACTTTCTCATAGCCACTGCTCATTGAGGAAGCACAGCTGAATCTGCCTGACATTTGTCCTGGATTGCCCGGGCTGCTAGAAGCATGCATGTATTGTTCTCCCCAGATTTTATACATTTATTCTCTTTAATACTCTTGTCCTTTAAAAAAAAAAAAAAAACCAAAAAAAAAAACACCTTATTTGAAATAATCTCAGCTGGGGAAAAAGCAACATTTTGAATGAAGCACCAGCATGATGATGGAGAATAATATTCTGCACTGGGGTGAGGGGGAAGGTGAGTGAGAGATGGTGCAGTCGTTTAAATAAGACAGAATAAGAACACAGCAAGTAAATTGTAAATCTTAAATCCCTTACAACGATGGGCACCCTGTGCTCAGGCATCTATGGATGGAGCCGGAATGGATTTTCTTGCAGCATGCTGAACAGACCTCATCCATGAAGGGAAGTGCCTCTCTTTCAGTCATTTGAGCTATTATATGACTTTCTTACAAGAAAAAGGATGCTCACATGAGAAGCTACAGCACTGTTAGATAAAGGAAAGGCCACAAAGATGATGCAATTACCAGTACCCAGTGGGAGATGCTGCAGGCTCATCTGCCACAGGAGCTGCTGAGTGCATCCTGTGGCCAAGGGATGTTCAAAGCCCAGCATGGGTCTGTAAGGCACTTGTACGTGCAGCACAGTGTGGGCCTGGACCTGCTTTTGGGTTAGCTCTGATGTGGATCGCTGACACCTGCAAAAGGCTCCTGGTCATCATCGCTGCATTCTACCTTGTGATCCACGTACCCTTTACCTTCACCAAAGATGTTACAAGTTACAGGTTGTATTAATGATATACAGGCTTCTCAAGCCCTAAGCATGAGGCCTGGAACAGCAGGCATGGGCTGCTCAAGACTGCTGCCTCCCCAAGTGCATCATCTACAAGGCTGCCAGTAGAGTGGCTTCCAGAAGGCCAGGGTATTTCTGGAGAATTGGGTGTCCTAACACTTCACATCCTCTGAAAGGATGTGGTGTCTGTGTACAAATCACCAAAGGCAATTTGATAGTAATCAGATATCTGGCTGTTCCTGTGTGTTAAACTTTAGAGCAATTAGATTTTCAGGAACTGACTAAATGCACATAAAACTCAGTGTTTCTTTCCAACATCTCACAGTGGGTTTGGAAAATGAATTACAGTCATATAGTTAGAAAAAAAAAACAACCAACCAAACAAACAAAAAAACATATTTAATCTTTATTCTTTATCATATCTTGTGGCTTTAAAGGATGTAATAATTTTTGAAATTGAATTAAATTTTTGGTCAGTAAATGTTTGCCTAGAAAATGGAGCAATACAAGTAGTCCATGTTGCTGATTTCTTCTTCCAGCATTTGGTGCGCAAAAGGAAGGCCGTGGTTTAGGGTTGTGATATGGAAGCTGAAGAGTGACATATCTGTTTACCTCTTAATGCTTATTAAAACATATTTCCCCCCAAATCAAACAACAACAAATGCATTTTAAACATTGAATTTGGGAACACTGAAATGCTGGTAAGATTGAATTTTTAGATGGAAGCTAAAAAATCTAATACTACTATGCAAACTTCTATTTCAAGCCTTTCAAGCTGTCAGAATCCAAATATTAGACTATCTGCACAGGTGTCTACGTATTTAACCTGTGCTACACAATTCTCAGTAATTAGATGCAGTAATAACCTCACAGTTAATATCTACTTTTGCTAGTTCATAGATTATTTTTACTGTGTTGAATTTATTTTACTCGACTGATGGTTTCTAGGTCTCTTTCAACCAGAAAATTCAAATCATATATATTTATTTTTTATTTATGACAGACTAGTGAGGCTCTGGATAAGAAAACCTGTAAATTCTTTTCATCAGAGAGCAGCTCTGGACTAGTCATGCCCTGGAAATCTCCCATTTGGGTTACTCATGTGTAGAAGAGCATGATAGAAAAGAAATAGAGAAGCTCAATAGAATAATCATATTATAGCACAGACACCATCTGAAAACCAGATCCACAAAAAAACCCTTTTCATCTAAGGTGGGTATATGCAGCTAAAGAGGTTGCAATTGAAGAATGGCAAGAGACAGTATTGGGGGTTTTAGATAGAGTGCTGGAATTACAAATACAACAGTATCTTCGTATAAGTGATTCCCAAATTTTGTATGGG
Source organism: Anas acuta (assembly GCF_963932015.1). Classification (NCBI taxonomy): domain Eukaryota; kingdom Metazoa; phylum Chordata; class Aves; order Anseriformes; family Anatidae; genus Anas; species Anas acuta. The sequence goes on from NC_088979.1 coordinate 70,841,529, forward strand.
TGGAAAAGTCCTGAATTGTTTTACAGTAAAGATCTGTGTCCTAACTGGAGTATAAAAAGTAGCAAACATACTATAAAACAACAACAACAACAACAACAAAAAGAAACAACAAAACAACAATTCCACTGAAATGTAAAACTAACTACAGGGAAGACAGCTTTTACTGTGGTCAGTATATAATAAAAAATAAAAATAAATAAGTAAAAAAGGAACGATTTTGTGTTATCAGTCTAATTTTCATGACAGTGGAGTACTCTCAGTTAGCCATTCCCTGGATACATTTTCTTTATTTGCTATGTTACAGCAAGGATGCCAGTTTTGATGTGAACCACGTTATAGCCATAGCCTTTTAATAGATTCAGTGAAATCCAGGGAATAAAATGATCAATCACAATTATAGATGGAAACCTTATTCTGCAGGGGGATTCCCCACTATTTAAAACCACCATACAGAGATGAAAAGTCTTTCACATTTAGAGGAGATAAAGGGAGAGCAAATGGCCTTTTTTTTTTTTTTAATGGAAATTTCAAGATGATGAGAGTTATTGTAAATAGAACAGACCTTGAACCCATTTGGAACAATTTCTCAGTGATGATCAATGATGTGGTAAAAGCTTCCATACAGCAATATGAAATTGTACAAGCTTTAGTACAGCACTGTGGTGGATTATTGCTGCTTGTAAAAAGCTGTGTCCTCATGAATGTCAAACTTTATACAAACAGGGGAAGATCCTGACTGGAATATTATCTCCTTCTTGTAGTGTGCTTGTGTGCAGACTTTATTATTTCTGAGAAGGAAATGCTAATCAACTAAGTATGGAAATGTCCTCTGTGATAACCTGTAAATGGGAAAATCACATACAATTAAGCATATCTTAACAGCATTGTGATTGGGAAAACTGTACTATTTGCAATGTTCTGCAGTAAGTGTTTAAAATAACCATTTATAAATTAATGATCCCAAGAAAGGCAGGAAATATCAGCTGGTGGAAACCAGAGGTTCCTCAGGTGTGGGCATATATTAGCAAGGAAAACATAATGTGGGTGTATCACGTATAAGCATAAAACAATTTGATAGAAAAGTTAATTTGTTTTTATGGAGCAAACTGATTAGTTTCAGAAATGTGTTTCTGTTCTAGAAAATGTCCTGCAGCTATCCATGTCTCTAAAGAATTACTCTGATGCAAAAATTACCTCTGTCTTAGTGGAAAAAGAAAAGGTATCAGGCATACTGTATCTTGTGATTTCATGATAAGGCCACATTGGGTTGAAAACCACACTTCACCAGAAGAGGTTTGGTGTTCTGCATACTTTTACATTTTGTTTCCCTTGGGTAGTCTGGCATTTGAAAGCTGGAGTTGCCATTTGTCCTGACTGAAGGCATGGCAGCCCCAGGGGTACAGGATAAAGACGGGGAAAGAATAACTTGACGATTCAGGAAATCCTTGGTGCAAGTAGTTCCTCCAGAAGAATTAAGCTTGTCCCATAAGTCTGAATTCATACTGAATTCAGCTAACTTTGAAAGCATCTTTTTTTCCTGATAGCGGTGCCCAGACCTCAAATACAAGGTCTGTGGATGTCTTTGATCTGCATACCATTGCAGTAAAGCAATTTTGATTCTGTACAAGTCATTATGCCCCAATAATTATGGGCAATACCAATATTGGTTAAAAGTGATTACCAAAATATTAACTTTGCTTCTGTCTGTTAATGGATCATTATTTTTCTCAAGTGAACTATTCAACTACTGTAGAACAGCGGTAAATGCTTGACTGCATTTTGCTAATGAAACATAAGTTATCAGGAAGTCACATCTCGAGTGTTACAGAGCCCTGCCCCTCCAATTTTGTCAAAGGCCCCTACAGTACAAGCACAGCGTTATGCCAGAGGCCCAGGGGGTATAAACTGAAATAAAAAAAATGATCTGTTGAAGATAAATGCAGCTTCAACAGGTGGTTAGAAACAATTTTGGAGCAGAATTTGAACATGTGTAGACTTGTGTAACAGACTACCACAGCTGCCCATGGCAGATCACATTGCAGAGATGTCTGCATAAAGAATCTGAAGCAGCAGTGAACCCAAACTAGTTGCACTTAGAACTGGGTATGCAGAACAGGTGAAAGACAGGAACTTTGTGAGAAGTTTTAGAAATTTCTTTTTCTGCTAAATTGTCTGGGAGAATATCCCTTTGGTTTGTTTAGGTCAGCTGCCCTGATTATGTCTCCTCCCCACCTCTTGCCCACCCCCAGCTTGCTGGCTCTGGAGGCTTTGGAGAAAGTCCTGATGCAGTGCCAGCACTGCCCAGCAGCAGACACAACAATGGTGTGATACCACTGCTGTTCTAGCTACACGTGAAGAGCACAGCACTGCTGCTGCAGGGAAAGTTAACTCCATCCCAGCCAGGTAGGGTGTATACCTGCAGGGTCACAGGTGACAGAGGCCTCCTCCACCTGTTTACTCACACAGGAGATTAGTGACCAAAAGTGTCTTTTTACAGCATTGCCTTGGGCAACGTCTGCTTGGAAAGGCCACAGTGAGGAAGAGCAGCTTTCCCAGCCTTTGGATCTAGAGTTATTTGCTTGTCCTGCCGATGCAGGAGCATTGACAGCTAGGGTGGGTGTGCAGAGCAGCTTGAGGATGTTTGGGCACTCCCAAAAGCAGTTGTGTTGGAGTTGTGCTGCCACAGCTTGTTAACAACTGCCATGCCACATTACGGAGCTTCCTAATGCTCCCTTTTCTCCATGGGCAACTTGGGTGGCAGGATTTGAGTGCAGAGGCTTCTTGGTTGAGCGTTCACTTTCCTGAGTCAGTGGTGAGTTGCTGAGCCTGTCAGGTCCGAGATCTCGCTACCTGAGAGGCTGCTGCTTCCCGAAACTGCACGTTGGGATCTGGTCTAACAACTCCGCTGAAAAAGATCCCATCTTCTCAGAGCTCAGCATGTGTCTTTTCTGAATTTTCTTTATTCAACCAGGTGGTGGAGTGCTGCTGGTTGAGTCCCTTCTGAAGGAAGATAGAAGTGGACCTGTAGAAACCCAACTGTATTCAATGAATATGTTGGTACAGACAGAAGGCAAAGAGCGAACACCTGCAGAGTACAGCAAGCTCCTTGTGGCAGCTGGCTTCAGAGAGGTTCAAGTGAAGAGAACTGGAAAACTTTATGATGCAGTTTTAGGGAGGAAATTATTTTCTGTCTTCTGTCGTCTTATGTGCATAAGTGAACTTTTTTTTTTTTTTTTTTTTTTTTCTGTAAGCTGCTACATTGTGAGGAATGTCACTGATTTCTGAGCACATTTGAATTGTATTTCTGAGTATGGGAAAAATATATTAACACCTGCTCCACAAGGAATTGCCCAGAAAAGAAATGTAGCATGGAGTGCTTATTCTTACTGCTCTGTATACTGTTTCTGCTTTGCTTCAGGTCTCACAGTACCTGACAAACGCAAAGTTTAATTTGTTCTCTGTTTCCTTCAAGCAGAATATCACTGATTGCTGCACTGAGCTCTGTTCAGTACTCCTGTTTCCAGTGGAGTGATGTAGTAAATTCTAATTCCTTGTTCTTTCTGGACCTCTCATTTTGTCCTAAGGGGGGTAGACAGTGACCGTTGATGTGGGAAGTAAAAAATAGTAGCAAATGAAATATTTCTCATCAATTTGTTACAGTCTGTGAGACACCCCCAGGGACGGTGACTCCACCACCTTCCTGGGCAACCCGTTCCACTGCCTGACTGCTCTTTCTGAGAAGGAATGTCTCCTCATTTCCAAACTGAACCTCCTCTGGTGCAACCTGAGTCCATTTCCTCTTGTTCTATCACTAGTTATTTGTGAGAAAAGGATCCAGTTACCCATCAAGGATCTCTGCTATTTGTTGTCCACTATTTGTTTAAATCACTTGGTGAAGTACAGCCCATGATTACCCAGATGACTGGTGTAGGAAGCATTTGGAAGAAGTAGTGGGAAATGAGTATTTGGTCATGTGGTTTGAATACTAGTTGATACTGCACGGTGGTGTAGTTTTTTAACAAAGTATAAGTAGTGTACAACTAGTATTAGAAGAATTTTTTTTATTATTATTTTTTTATTTTTTCCCCACGTGTTAAGGTCTGGTCTCCAAATCCCTGAAGCAGAAAATACCTTAACTTTGACATTCCAGACTTCTGAATGTTTGAAACTGCAGTATTAACATCCATCTGGCTTTCCCATTAGCTAGAGAGTTGATTATCTAGGCGTTTTTTTCTAAGGTTAGCATGGCATTTCATTTGAAGAAAGTTGTTCTCTGACAGTGCTCAGCTCTACCTATTACTTATATCTGTGCCTGCATGGGGAAAGTTAGAAGGATTATGCCTCCAGGAGACAAATAGACCACTCTTTTCAATGAAGAGAGCTAAATCCATCTGAGACAGACCCAGTAAAATGATAAAGAGGAGCTGTAGTAAAAAATTGTAAGATAGATCTATGCTTTAACTGCAAAATCATCTACCTTGAATGTCTGTCTGTCACTCTAAACACACGACTACTGCCAAAAGGGAAAAAGAGAATTGTTTTGAAACTTTCTTAGGGAAGCCAAGATACACTTCTGCCACAGCAGGAATCCTGAAAATTTTATTCCACATCTAGTGTTTCTTTCATGTTTAAAGCATCGTACAGTTTACCACCTGAATACCTATCAAAACCATAACCACATATATAATTTCCCTTGATATTCTGCTCCTCAGTTATGATTCTGCATGTTCAAGATCTAAGAGTGTGAAATAGGATAGAAACATAATGTCATCAAATCAATTGGTGTTTGAAATAATTACATTTAGTCATAAAGCAAAGGAAAATGTTAGTAGTTTATCTTTGATACATATATATATATACATAATATTGGTGTAAACATTATAATTTTTTAAAATGCAAGTTGTTATAGAAAAAAAAAAAAAAGTCACTGCTTTCTGCTTTGGTACATCTGTGTCTGGTTTATGCGCTATTAACCGAGTCGGATCCAGCTCCGGTGTGGGTGCCGCTCTCTCGGTCGCCACTAGATGGTAATATTGCTGTGTCTGTCTGCTACGATAGCATCAGTCATTATTAAGGGAAAAAAAAAAAAAAAGTGGAAAATTGTATACGGTCATTTGTGGTGACAGCTAAAATGCCATGTAAATTACACAGTTTAGATGCTGGAGGTCAAGATAAAATTGATTGAAGCATCTCTGTTTTCAGCTCTCAGTAAATGGAAACCTTTTTTTATCATGCAGCACTCAAATCTGGAAGCAGAGGTGGAGGGAGCACGCCCTTGACTTTAATGTTCCATGAGTTTTATGCCTTGAACCCACTGTTCCTTTTATGCTCCCATCATACCCCATGAAGGACAACCTCCCCTGACTCCCTGCTGGACACAATGCCTGAGCTTCCCAAGCTGCCTGCTGCCCCACGTCTCTGTTGGGGTCTGGTCCCTTGCATGCTATCCATGACTGTGGCCTCATCTCAGGCTGCTGTCAAGTCTGGATGTTTCTCAGGGTCTACTTGGCCAGCAACACACCTAGCCAGAGCCCCATCATCTGCCATAAATGCACAGCAGTTTTTCCTGGCTCTGTCCATTTCAGCAAAGGGATCAAAGCAGGGTGCAGAGCAGCATATGACTACTGAGCATGGCTTGTAGCTGTAAGCAGGAAAGGCTTAAGGCTTTAAATTTTAAAAGAGGTTTGCTTGGCTTCACTGTGACTTCCAGGATGAAGCCAAGCATAGGGTGCACCCTCACCGAGACTACGCACACACTAGTTACTAGAGGGACTCAAAGCACAGCATAATGAGATGTGTGTGTCTTTATTTCTTGTCCCTAGGGGGCTAGGAGCACACTAGGACTGCATAACTAGGACAACTCCGCGGTAGCTCCATGTGGCCTTCTTAACGTTCCTCTCTGCTTTGTCTGGAGGATGGACTCCTGAGTGCCGAGAAATTGCTCTCAAAATGGCATACGACCAAGAGATGCACTGATTATCTTCCTTTCACCAAGTTCCTGAGTGTTCAGGAGGGCCAGGCATCCCAGCCCTCCTGTCTCAGAGAGCAGCACTTTCCGTGGACTTGTGGCTGACCTGCCTGATGTTTCTATTCTGCACCCTAACTAATGACATTCTTTTAATCCTTCTATACTTCCATCCATCTGTCCATCCATCTAACTGTAGTATTAGCTTTCCTGGCAACCTCTACGAATACTATGCCACTGCCATGGTCTAGCTTATGTCATACTTAACTCCTGAACTAGAGTACAAATGATCCTTGGATCCAGTCATGTCAGAGTTTTGCTACTGCAGCATTAGTTCATGTAGTGTAGACAGTGGCCCCTGTGATATAACTGGAGTATTTTGCAAATTTTTCTTCAACTTTCTATACCAACATTTGGCTGAGAACAGCGGATAGTGCACACTGTTACACTGTTTACACAGCTCTGTATTCATGTTCTGGACATATCCACGTTTTGTGTTTCCCACAGTATCTGGGGAAGATCATATTCCTGCATTCAACAGCAACATGTGAACAGATACAGAACAGAACTTTTTGACTTTTGGACAATTTCTGAAGGCATTTAGAAAGAAAAGAAAAAAAGTCATTGGAGGTGTGGATTGTGCAGAAGCTGAGTTTTTCTGTTACTCAAAGGGATCCCAATTGGTGGTGCTTTAGCCCTACTAGGCACCACATAGCTCATTATTCACTTGTTCTTACAGTGGGACAGAAGAGGGAGTATGAAGAGCAAAAGGGAGAAAACTCATGGGTTTAGGTAAAAACAGTTTGATAAGTGAAGGAGAGAGGAAGAAAAAACAAACAAATGAGGGATGTAAAGGCAGACACTCACCACCTCCCACAGGCAGATCAGTTTCCAGCCAATCTCAAACCAATGACTACCATCCTCAAAATACCCACCCGTTATTTTTTATATCTGAGCATGACATTACATGCCGTTGAATATCACCTTGGTCAATCTGGGTGAGCTGTTCATCCTACTTGCTTCGTGGGACAGGGTGGGAAACAGAGAAGTAGTCCAGTTGTCTTAAAGCCTGGAGTCAGGCACTCTGAGTACTCTGAGCACCTGGATACACAGCAGAGACCTTCCGTAACTGGCCCTAAACACCTGGAGCTTGAACCTTGGAGGGTGAGCTCAAACAAGAAGCCATGCAGGAGACATAAAAGGAGATCTACTGAAGCTGGGTATTTCCTTTTGAATACAGGCACCAGGAAGGAGTCCAATACGAGATATCAGACAGTTGACTATCATGCGGCAGTTAAAATATGGAGCTGAACCTGAACATGGTTCAGTTTACTCTCCCAGCTTCTTCATGGAAGTAATTCATCCTGTCTGCACAGAGATGGCAGAGTAAAAATGAGATAGGGAGCGGAAGTGTGGGTTTGAAGGAGGCCAGTCTACCTGGTTGTTTAAGGATTTGAGTTAGGGCAAGTGTTTGGGTTAAGAGAAAGAAAACCTAGAGCTCCAGGCTGAGTGGGTCTGGAAAGAGGTTGCCAGTGGGAAGGACTGGCTACAAAATGAAACTTCCTGTGAGAATTTTTTGATCTGGGTCACAACCCATGAATGAAGCTAAGCCTTTAGGTAGGGTTGTTGTGCTCAGATTCAAAAAAAGAGAACGCCTTCAGCTCCAGTTAGAGAGAAGCTACAAAATGACAGCCAAGGGAAAAAGGCTGAAAAAAAAAACACTTGTCTGGAAGACTTTTTGGTCTAGGGAGAGGCTTTGTGATGTTGCCTGAAGTTTAGCCTGAAGTTAAGCCTATTTCAGTGTTGGGATTAGTGCTGAGAGAAACAGAAAACCTAGAGCTCCAGGTAGAGCAGGGCTGGAAAGGGACTGCTGAATGAAAGGTAGGGCTACAGAGAGAGCTTGAGTTAAAAGTTATTTATTTATTTATTTATTTATTTATTTATTTATTATTATTAAATCTATACAATGGCTTGATGTTGATGACTGGGCCCAAACTTAAGGCTCAGCCAAAACTTAATTTCTTTTCTTCCAGCTGATGTGAAGACTGTGAGGTTGGAGTTGCTTCTGGAAATGTTGACGGCCTTGTATTTCTCATTTCCTTCCACCAGGACAGATGGTGGAAATGCCTTGCTACTCTTCTAGTTTGCCTTGCAGGCTTGATCTGAAAGATCATTTAATGGTGCAAACAGACATTTCAAACGTGTTATATTTCTCCTCATTGGCTTATCTTGTTTATGAGCTTTTTGATAAAGCTTTCAGATCATTATTGATCTTTTGTATAATTCCACAATAAAATTATAAATATAGCCTTCCATTTTGGGCCAGAATTTATTCTTTACAGTGTTGTCAACCTCGGATGCACAAAGATTAGAAAGGTCTGCAAATAGTGAGATTTGTTTTTAAAGTAAATTAGGCAGTTAAAACTTGCTTTCACATATATGAAATGTGAAATGTCCTATGTCCTGTGAAACAAGATACGCTGTTCATGTTTATGAGCTTCTCTGCACAAATATACGGTCTAGAAGCCTCTTTGTCTGTCTGTTCTGTCTGTTTTATTGAAAGCTGTGATTTTACTTTCTTGTAATTCTCTGGCTATCAGGAAAAATCCTACCAGGAAAAAAAAAAAAAAGTTATAATGAAAGGAGAGAACCAGTGGTATATTCAACATTGTTTGAGGTGGATTCATCCCATGTGAATCTCTGAATGAGGTCCCTTAAGCTTCTTTTGTTGCCAGAGCAGAGATATGAACACATGATGGTAACATTTTCCAAAATGTTTCACATGTCTCATTCACCTAGAGGGACTAGGATGAGACAGAGACATCAGATGATCCTATCTGTAGTGCCTTTAATCCAAGAACAGATGCCTTTCTAAAATGAATGTTCAGTTCAGTGAGTTCTTGAGCTCAGTAATAGGCATCAAAGCTTGTGTAAGAAATCTTTGCAAAGGCTATTAGCTTTATGGGGCTAATTTCACTGGACTTTCATTATAATCAGAGGAGACTGAATGAATTGGGTATAGAAGGAGTCTGCACTTACAGCCATCTACAGGAACCTTCCTCTACCTTGACTGTAGAAAGAGCATAGAGAAAAGCTTACTTTTTGTCCTGTTCAGTGATATGTACAAAATCAAATCACAAGGCCATAGTGGTCCTTCTCGTTCTTAAATAGAATAGAACACAGTTCGTGAGCCGCTATGCAGTTTATGCCCCAGTAGAAATTCACCCTATACATATCTACATGAGACTGCAGAAGCTGGGACAAAAGGTTTTGGAAAGTTCCCTCTTCAGCTGCAGCCACTGTGCAGCATTCCCTACCTGTAGTTATGCAGCATGAAGGTGACTTTGCCAGGGGCTGCAGCCTGTGAGTAATTTGTTCTGAGTGCTTGCTCGCTTGCTAGACAAAGCAAGGTGTTACATCCTGCAGCAACCAGGCACAAACACAAAATAACAAAAGGAGGCTGACCAAACAGCCAGAAGGAATGTGTGGGGCTGACTAAGGTCTTTGTTGATTTCCCCATCACCACCTTGAAAGTAAAACAGTTCAGAGAAATGCTTTTGCTTATTGGACTGCATCAGTAGTGATGGTTTCATGCTAAAGTACAGCCTGTAGGAAATGGTGGTATCAGTGAATTAATTACCCTTTTAAATGAATGAATTAAGTGTCTAAGTGTGAATCCTCTACAGTTTTTACCAAAAAAATGTTAATTTACCCTTGAAAAAAGAACACAGCAAAATCAGCCTATCAGCCCTTACATGTTGGAAAACAATTAGTAAAAAAATCTCTCATACAAGTATGCCTGCAAGCTCTCCCAAACTCTAACTTACACTAGTGGGCACACAACATCAAGCCCATCTCATTATCTTCTATGCTTGTAACTTCTGTCCTCTTACAACCTTTCCACCTATGCCAGTGTCTGTTGTGGTCCTTGCTAAAGTCCACTGTAATTGTCAGGTCTTCAGAGTATGGAGCAGTCATCTCATGTGTTTGTAAAGCAAATGACCGTGGAGTGCTGTGACTCAAGAGAAAGTGCTTGGTCTAATCCAAAGGACATGACTAATCAGCATGCCCCAAATCCCTAGCCCAGGCACAACACCCTGGCTTAATATTTCAGCAGTGACTCCCTTAATAAGTTGTACAGGTGTCAATGAAAAGGACACAGTCCTAGTCCTGAAAAGCTTTACATTACATATATGAAGTCTTGCAGAGAAATGAAAGAAGAGGGCCACAAGAATGACCAAAAGTCTGTAGCACCTCTCCCATGAAGACAGGCTGAGGGAGTTGGGGTTATTCAGCCTGGAGAAGAGAAGGCTCTGGAGAGACCTTATAGCAGACTTCCAGGGGGGCCTACAGGAAAGATGAGGAGTGACTCTGCACAGAGTGGAGTGACAGGACAAGGGGTAATGGCTTTAAACTAAAAGTGAGTAGATTTAGATTAGATATTAGGAGAAAATTCTTTACTCAGAGGGTGGTGAGGCACTGGAACAGGTTGCCCAGAGAAGCTGTGAATACCCCATCTCTGGAGGTGTCCAAGGGCTTTGAGCAACCTTGTCTGGTGGGAGGTGTCCCTCTGCCCATGGCAGGAGGATTGGAACTGTATGGTCTTTAAGGCCCCTTCCAGCCCAAACCGTTCTGTGATTCTATGAAACAAGATGCCTTTGAGTTCTAAGATGAACCTTGAGGTTGGCAAGGAATTAAAGGCAGAAAAAGAGCTAAAACCAGAGCATATCTGTCAACTGCCTATTGCTCATCTGGTAGTTCTGTATTAGAAGATAGGCTAGACATTGTCAATATGCTACAGCTGCATATATAAACAGATATTTAAGCTTGATAAGTTAGAGAATTCCCATCTCATAGTCAGTGACAATTCTGCACTTGAAAAAGTGCATGAATTTGGTTAGTCGGAACTAAATGTTTAAATGCAGTACTTGTGTCATTTAATTCTTTACAGTAGGAAAAGATAAATAACATGGATTTAGAACTACAATGCCTTTTCTGGAAAACCTTTATGGGGTGAGCTCAGAGTCCCTCCTGTTCCTTTGAAAGTTGAAGCCATTTGCTGTTTAGGCATTGGCTTCTTTACTTGGAAGATAAGTCATCAGCCCATGTGCATAAGAATAAAAATGAAAATCCTGCTACTTCCCCTTCAGAAGGTTGCTTTCATTTTGTCCCAATGAGTTTCAGTACTGGGGATCTGAAAGAACCTGAAACCAAGTTGTGCTTAACAGGTCAATGCCAGGGCAATCTCTGACTGCTCTGAATTTAAAACAGAGGCAGAGAGGCTTCATCAGTCTCATCAGAGCCTCTTCCCATTTTTCTTGTTAAAAGACAAACATGAAACATGTGAAGAAGGCCCATGCTCCACAAGAGGAACACACTTGTGCTCAGCAGAACCAGGTTGCTTCTTTTACTCATGAGGACATTGCTGTCTGAGCAACAGCCACCCTTGTCAAGGTTTCTGCTAACACTGGTGATAAATCTCAAGGAAAAATCTGACTTTGCAGGGATCATTCTGTACAAAAAGTGCCTTGCTGTAAGAGGGCAAATTGAAACCCTGTTCTCTCTATGGCTTCCAACAGGGATTTATGGTGAAATCTTATCACATTTGGTGTCTTTCAGCTGTTTTTACCTGCCGTTGGATGGGTGTTTTAATGCATACATTCCAGCAATAGATATGTTGGCATTCTCCCAGCAACCTTTAACTGTCCTTTAAGCAACCTGCAATCAGCAAAGCTAGTTTTAGCTTACCTTTAATTGAGAAATGTGATCTGTGAGGCTCATACATGTGGTTGGATAATATAATCTTCAAAATTTTCACTAAAAGCATCTTTGCAATAAGCAATTAACTTTGGACTTCAGTTTTCTACCTGGTGAATTTTCATCTCTGTTGGTCTTCCAGCTGTGGCACTGAAGAACAGTGACAGCCCTTGAACAAAAATGGTAGGCTGGGTGTGAAAATATCCTCTGTGAGACAGAGAGGCAGACTTGAGTGAAATATCAGTGAGAGGAGGCAGACTTGAGCAAGAGTTTCAGTGAGTTTCCCATTTCCATGGGCACTGATGAAGATTCAAAACTCAAAGAAAATGAAAGCACAAGATTTTAGCAGAGGCTTTTCTGCCCCCTAAGCCTATCCAAGTAAAGCCAGTGAAGTGTGTTGGCATAACTGAAGAATGACTTGTGCCCATTCACTCTGTGATTTGGTTTTCTTGGTGGTCTGAATGGGCTCTTCCTAGAGCAATGGAATGGGAAAACTATTACTTATGAGGGTTTTCTCCCCCTTGCTAATGTCAAAAAGTAGGACAGAGATTTATGACTTTCGGGTGATGGCAACATAGTGAAGGCAGTTCCCAAATTTTGACCCTGTGCTGGGGCTGGATGTTTGCCCTGACAGACACAGATGGTTCTTGTGGACAGAATTATTACCTTCTCTCTCACCTCTGATCTCCTCACATCTCCTCTGTCTTTGTGTTTTTTTAAACTCTTGGAATCTTTGCTCCTCCAGAGAAGGATCAACCCTTCTTACATGTCACTTGTGTTGTGTGAATGTATAAATAGAAAATCATGCAACAGAACTGCTCAGGGCAGCAAGAGACTGGAAACAGTTGCCTGTTGAGTTTTGTGATGTGTTGTTACATCTACTCTGTAAGTCTGAAAACGTGGTGCACCCCATGAATCAATTTTCCTTTACATCAGTGAGGAATGCTACTGGAAAATACACTGTAAAAAAACTAAGTTTGGGTACCATAAAGAAAGGAAAAGGAAAGGAAAGGAAAGGAAAGGAAAGGAAAGGAAAGGAAAGGAAAGGAAAGGAAAGGAAAGGAAAGGAAAGGAAAGGAAAGGAAAGGAAAGGAAAGGAAAGGAAAGGAAAGGAAAGGAAAGGAAAGGAAAGGAAAGAGAAGAGAAGAGAAGAGAAGAGAAGAGAAGAGAAGAGAAGAGAAGAGAAGAGAAGAGAAGAGAAGAGAAGAGAAGAGAAGAGAAGAGAAGAGAAGAGAAGAGAATGAGAAGAGAAGAGAAGAGAAGAGAAGAGAAGAGAAGAGAAGAGAAGAGAAGAGAAGAGAAGAGAAGAGAAGAAAAGAAAAGAAAAGAAAAGAAAAGAAAAGAAAAGAAAAGAAAAGAAAAGAAAAGAAAAGAAAAGAAAAGAAAAGAAAAGAAAAGAAAAGAAAAGAAAGAACAACAAACAGTAAATTCTTCACTTCATCTATTAACTTTTGTAGGAATTTCTTCTATATACCCAGTAACTAAGTTTAAGTGAAATTTGACAATTTACTAGTTTTTCTGGGGTGATAATCTCATCAAACTTAAATGAGTCAAACAAACAAATGAAAAACACACAGCAAAGGCCTCCACTTTTCACCAAAAGTATTCGTAGAAAGTCAATTACTTTGTTCCTTCCTATTTCTCAGTTTTGTTTAGACATTCAATTGTGAAGTCAAAATGATTTCCCATGCCCTGTGGACCCTATTCTATTCACGGTACAACTCTAAATCTATGGACCAAGTACATAAGAAGGTTTTTCATTTTCCTTAAACAAAATGGAAATGTTAAGCTTCCACTGAATTTTGTAACTTCCCAATGAAAATAATAAATAAATAAATAAATAAATGAAAAACAACAAACAAACAAAAACACTCAAAAAAACCCATGTCCTACTTAAATGCAGAAGTCCCAAATGGGGTGAAAATGTTTTTTTACTCATTCATTTTTTGTTTATCTATATCTATACAGGTAGGGGTTAACATGACATTCTACAGAACTGTAGACAGCTTGTATTCATATTAGAGCATCACTTCCAGTTTTCATTGCAAATGCTGAATGTGATATGGCAGCACCTCCTTTGATTCATAGCCTGAAACCTACATCAGTTACCATAATGAAGTAGAAATAAGAAACATAAGAAATTATGAAGAAAAAGTATATCTGGCTTGCTAAGATTCTTTACGCTAGTTGAGTGCACTGTTTGGAGAAGACAAAACACTATCCAAAAGAATAACACTGCTGTGCATTGAAAGATAAATTGCAAGAAAAGACTGAATTATGAAAAGGAAAGGCTATTCACTTTGGAACCATTTAAAATGAATTTATCTTCATGAAGAAGCACCTGTTAAAATTGGTTTAAGTCTTAATGTTTGACCTTGATTTTTATGTCCTGGTAAGAAAACATTAGCAGTTTTCTCTAGCAAAATAGCAGTTAGTGTAGTTGCCATTGGGTGTAGCTATTGTGTTACTCTCTCCCTAGATGATCACAGAATAAACACAGAACTGGTTATTTTTACAATACAGTCAGTATAGGAAAAAATCTTTCTCCATAACAATTTCAGGTTCAGCAGTATCTTAGAAGTATGACAGAAATCACACTAATTATTATCATTCCCTACAGTGTAGAAAGAAAGACTTTACCATAAATCCATGCTTGTAACTGATGCACATTTTAATCATTGAACTAATAAAAAATATACATAGAGTACATTTTGTGCTTGAGCTTGAAGTTGGCATACTTGAAGAGATGTGCTTTTCCCTAGTTTGAATAAATTTGGTTTTGAAATAACAATGATCTGGAGGAGTGGAAAAAATCCACTTAAGGCTAATGAAACCTCGAGAGTATGCAGAGATGTCTCATAAGCAGATTCTGTGTGCCTAGTAGAACTTGTTGTTCTACTCCCACGTGATTAGTTGTTCTCGTGGGAATAAAGGGAGCTAAATAAATGCTTCCCCCTCTCTCAATCTCCTTCCCCAGCATATGGGACACTGAGATGTAAGTATTTGGCCACTTTTTAAAAATGTTAGTGGACAAAGTAGAGGAAGAGGATCTGAGGGCTTGGCTAAAATAACACAGGGACCATTGAATCTTCTCAGATTGTTGAAGAAATTGCCAGTTCTAGACTGGTGCCTATATACAAATGTAAATGGGTGAATTTATGCTGCTCAGCAAACTTCGTATTCTATACCTGACAATAAAGACATCACTTTCAAGAGAGGGGTATAATACAACAATAAAATTACTGGAAGAGGTAGAAATAAGGGCTTTTCAGAACTGCTTAGAGTTAAACTTTCAGATAGTGGCACAAAGCCTCCTGCTAGTCTGGGGCAAATCTGTTCCCTTCTGTCTCCGTGCAAGACATATATGACTTTCCAGGAAAAGGGTGGAAGAGTCCTGTCCTCTCTGTTTTTCTTGTATGTTATGGAAGCAGAGCTTGCAGAATGGGAAACATGGTGGCATAAGTGATGTTGGGGAAGTTCTTTGTGCTGTGTCTTCACTTGAAGCCATAGCTTCTTCCAGGTGAAGATATGGTCTCTGTCGTCATACTGAAAAGCTTTAAACACTCGTCTGGTTTCAGAGCATCTTGAAGCTTCAGCTGACACTATTTTTATTTTATTTTATTTTATTTTATTTTATTTTATTTTATTTTATTTTATTTTATTTTATTTTATTTTATTTTATTTTATTTTATTTTATTTTATTTTATTTTATTTTATTTTATTATTTTATTTTATTTTATTTTATTTTATTTTATTTTATTTTATTTTATTTTATTTATTATTTTATTATTTTATTTTTTTAGTAACTGCATTGATTTACTTTCGTGCTTATTAAAGAGAGGGAGATATAACCCTGACTTGCACTGACATAGCAGAGCCAGACGTTTCCATGCACCTTTACACAAGACTTTCTGTCTGCAGACGCTTCAGCAGTTGTATCAATAGAGCATCAGGAAACAATCTGTGCCTAGATCCAGGGAAAGGTCAGATTCCAGGACAGGATGATAAAGAAGGAGCACAGATGACAAATGAGTATGGGACTCCTTCAGCAGAATCGGTGGCAGTCACTAATCTTGCTCTCAACCAGAAATATTTCCATGGCCATTTTAAATGGAGAGTTATCTGCTTGGCTGTCAATCAGTTTATTTGTGATTTGAGTTACCTAAGACATATTAGCTCAATGGAAATTGCCGGTAACACACAGTGAACTGATCGACATTTTCAAATATTTATTTTAGACAATCAGCTAGAATACCCCTAGAATTCAGAAACCTACCAGCAGAGTAGAAGAATATTAAGTATTTTATATTTAACACAGAGGAATATTAGGATAGGAGGATACAGATTCAGGAGTTCCAAAGAGTGAAATAAGCATGCTGACCTTCTGAAAATATTAACTCTGTCCATGGAATTAATAAGGTATATTGCATAATCCCATACCAGAGATATGGATATTCCAGTAATGCTAATCAATATACAGAAAACATTTGCTTTTCTTAAAATGCAAAAAATTAGTTATGATGTTATTTATGTATTATACTTTTGCTAGTTAAGTTGTTGGAAGGATGACAGAGCTTTTTTTCTGTTCTCTTTTTGGCTCTTCAGATGGGTCTGCCACCTACTTTAGTCTTTGATATTTCTACAGACAGATGTTAATTGGTTAAAGCCTCATCGTGCTTCTTGTGTCCCAGCAGCAGGAGAGATGGGGAGGGATCTACAGCTTCTCCTCATTCAACAGTAGCATCGAGGTTGCATAGATGAAGGGAGCAGGTCTTATTTATGCTCTTGTGACATTTTTCAGTACAGGCTCTTTGTGATTTTTACATTGTACCTCCAGACAAAGCCTGCTTCCAGGGCTCTGGCTGTGATGACTTTTTTGGTTGCTCTGCATTAGAAGGACATAACTGAGTTGTGTCGCTAAAAGTTACATCAGAGGATAAAGATGAAAGAAAAGGAGAGCAAAAAAAGCAAGTGTACTGTTTGTAAGAATAGAGAACAACCTAAGAACCACATTAAAGATAATGAGAATGAAAGTTAAAAAGAATTACTTGCAGTACTTAAGACACTGCACTATAAGAAAGGAGGTGGGAGAGTTACCGGGGCAAGTTTTCCTAAATCCTATGTAGCCATTCAGAAGTGGTTTCCAAGCAACAAGAACATGTAGATAGCCCCAGGAGTAAGTGGTATTGTGAATGCTTGGAGACACAAAGGGGAATAAAAAGATGAAACAGGGCTGCAGTCAGGCTGGGAAGATGCTGGGATGGAGGGCTCCCCTGAAGCAGCCCCAACACTGCAGCTGCCTCATGTTGAGAAGTTTCACCAGAACAAAAAACAAATGAAAGAGACAAAGCACACAGAGAACATAAGAACTTAAGTGAAATGCATATGCTTTGTATTTTTCTTTCACACTTCTCATTAAAACAAATGGACAAGAGTACATATCTTGCTGGATGTAATTATCTCTATTTTACAGAACTCTGACATTTACAATTCCCCTGTACTATATTCTAGCTATTTAAGAAATGTTCTTGTTATCCTTGGTCCAGGTCAGTAATTGTCCACTTCTTATTCTTGCAATGCTTTCATTAATGGCTGGAATTAGCCACAAAAGAAAATGATGAATGTCTGAAATATGACTAGTTGGCTAACTAGATATGTGGCAAAAGGGGTATAATTGAGCGGATTTGATTGACCATACTGAAAAGCTGGTTAAAATGTTTGTAATATTGCCATACAGGGTAAATTCATTTTGTAGAGCATGGTTCTGTGTACTCTGATATAAAAACAAACAAGCCACAAAATTCCTTATATCGTCCTTGTTGTCAAAACTTGGATATATTCACCAGAATCTATAGAGTTGAGGTAAGGAGATTTGAATTCACTTAGTATTAACCTATTTAGTCTAAGTATATGGCTCCCCCACATCTTTCTAAAAACTCCCAAAATGCACCTTGGTGGTCTACAGCATTCCAGAAGTCATGGGAATGAACCTTACTGATGGCTGTTGCCAGATGAATCCAGTGGCAATACAACAAACCACCAGCTTGCAGAGATCCAAATCACTGCCATGTTGCAACCCGCAAACTCAGAACGTACCTTTGTTCTTAGTTAAATCTGGTATTTGCCATGCATGTACATATCTAAATATATTTTCAGCTGGTTTTACTGTTGAAGTTTCTCAATGACAGATTTCTAAAAGCTACTCTTTATGTTGTATACATTCTCACAGTAAATAAATTAAGTAACGTATGTCTCAGTGTTGGTATACTGAATATCACTCACACCAGTCTAAGGACTGTCTTTTTTTTTCACAGATTTATTGGAATAAAATATCTCTCTGTTTTTTTCCCCTATCTTAGTTTTCTTTAACATGAACTGCATGTCAAATAGTTATCAGGAGAAAGGATGGTCTGACTTGCAGCACATAGGCTGCATGATTATTTGTCCTTATTTCTTTGGTAAAAAAAGCTAAAATTATGATGTCTTCAGATGTTTTGAGGAGAAATGGGGAAGCCTAGGAGATTTGTGTTTGTTGCCTTATTTTGGTGATGTGCAAGTGTAGTTTACATCTGGGTAATCACCACAAGACCTCAACATTTCAGTTCTTATGGAGAGGGGTAGGAGCAAGAGAAAAAAAGTCTTCCAATCCCAGAAGGGCCATATCTTTTGTAAAATATCCACTAATTACTTAGGACAACACAGAATAGGCTGAGACCAACACATTAAATCTGAATGGAGAAGAATCATCCCAGCAAAGCTAAAAGCTCCTCTACAGTATTCTTTGTCTTGCTTTTTGCATAACGCCCTATCAAATGTGTCAGGATAAGTTCCCAGTATGGAAAAAATGTAATCATTCTTATAGGATTTGTTTGTTTGTTTATTTTTAAGCAAAATGTCATTTTCAAAACATGTTATTAGTTAAGAACCCTAGATTTAAAAAAATAAATAAATAAAAAATCCAGACTATTCTCACTAGACTGGCTATACCAAAGTTTACTGTATTTGGGTTAATGAAATGATCCACAGCTGAAAAAGGCTGAAAGAGGTACAGAAAAGGCCTGAGTGTATTCTGTAGAGAAGAACATACACCAGATTCTCCGTCCCCCAGGTTTTTTCCTGAGGCCATGTATTTTTTACATCTTCCTCAAGAGGAGAAACACAGGGTGCATGCAAGAACACTGCGGTGTCTTGAAGCATTCTTCTACTTGAAGGAATGTCAGTGTGATCAGTTTTGAGGTTTTCTTACAGCTCCTGACACAGCAGAAGTCTTTAACATAATCACTGTTACAGTGAGACACAGTCTGTAGCAATTTACTTTTATTTACTCCGTTTTCTTGTCAGTGCCCAAGAAGCATTTCAACAGCTAATGTAAAACATAAATCACATTCTTCTTTGATGTATCTGTAATGTGTATCTCAACAATGATTTAATTACCAAGAAGAAGCCGATGATTTATATCTTTTTTTTTTTTTTGAAAGTCTAAGTTTTTTTAAAGAGATACTTTAAGGAAATGGGTGATGATCAGCTATGATTTATACAGACAGTTAACCTGTTAATGTGTTATTTAATTTCCACCTCAATTTCCCACTAGTTCCTCACCTAGAAGTAGAACACACACAGCCCACTTCAGCGTATACAGCTCCATTTTTGCCTTTCCAAAAGGCTTTTCCCATTCTGTAAGTGGGCATACCATAAGCATTTCACTAAAATACTTCAGGGGCCTGGACATGGTTGTATTCAAGGTATTATGCTTCTAGTACTTCAGAAGCAGGCTCTAAATTGAAGATATTAATTTGGAAGAATAGCTTGAAACAATCCTGAGTGCTTCAAATTGAGTTAGAAAAAGATGTGGCTTTGCAAAAATAAAACCAATGTAGATCCAATTCTCCAATCTCTCATCCCTATGTTATATCAATGTAACTTCATAGACTTGTGTGGAGTTAAACCAATACACAACTCAGACAAGGGAGATGAAAGCTGGGCTCCTGTGAGTTTTGGGAAGCATACTACAGCACTGTGCTGGATCTGCAGTGTTGAATTCAAAATACAGCAGCGAGAGCACTCATGTCAGACTGCCTTCACATACCCTTTTCAGCAAAGGGTAAGATTTTCATCAGGCAGCTTGGAAAGGGAACATTCCAACTGAGGACAAATTGAAGAAATGTTGTTACTGTTGGAAGCAAATGTAGTTAGTTTTGAGCTGATAAGGATTAAACAAGATTGAAAAGATGGTGGATTTTATTTATTTATTTATTTTTTATTATGCATAGAAAACTTTGATTAGGAAAATCAGCTGGCTGGGAAGAATAACAGGAAAAAATGTAAGAAAAATTGTAAGCAGTAGAATACAAAGGCACAAAAAAGAGATTGGGGGAAAACAAACAAACAAACAAACAAACAAAAAACCACAATACCAATAAAAAAAATTAGCACAAAGATTTTATTTTGTTTTTTCCTTGAAAACAGAAGTCTTGGTTAAAGAACAATGAAAAACTAGGAAATGGCCCCATGGGTGCAAATCCAGGGAAAGCCACATCTTGCACTGTTACAGAATGCACAGACTACAGAGGGGCTCTGCACAAATCCTAGAGTGGGCTCTGAAAAATCTGATTGCAAGAGAAGGACTACATATGGATATTCACAGAATACTGAATCAACACAGTAGCAATACCTATTATGAAGTTGTCCTGACAGTGTCTGGGAGGACTGTGGGCCTCATGTTTAATGCCAGGCCACCGTACAGACACTGGATAGGGGGAGCTGTCTGTTCCTTTTAATTATACTTTTTAAAAAGTCCATTGATTCCTAAATCATATGGGAAGAAGGGGGTTGTGGGCAGAAATAATTCAGCATTAGAAGGAAGATCCCAGCAAGAAACTATTTTTGTATGGACAGATGGATTTGAAGCTGCTCAGTGCTGTTCCTAATCTATAATAAGAAACTGTTGTTCTGTGTGATATCCTGGCCATATGCTAAAGCCAGAGGATAGTCTATTATACAAGAGTGAAGAATGGTTTATCTATCTGAATTTTTTCATACACTCTGTGGCTCCTGCTTCCTCATCAGTAAAGGAAAGCTCAGATGGAGATGCATGTTTCCCTTAATTCTTCTAAGTCCTGTCTTTATCATAAGAAAGGAACATTCTTCATCCTTCCTGAAAACTGTGTATTTCAGAACAGACAAGAGCAAACTGAACTTTCCAGCTCAGGATGAGGAGCTGCTACAAATTAGCATAGAAAAATTAAAAAACAAAAACAAAAACAAACAAACAAACAAACAAAAAAGAAACATTAAAAGAGAAACATTATAGACTAATTCCTTCTTTGGAATTTACAGAGAGCCTGGAAAACTAAACTGGTACATATACAGATTAACTGAAGGAAAAGTTAAGGGACACTCAATAGTTATCTCTGAGACACTGAACAGTTATCCTAGAAATTCCTTATCATCCTCTTGACTCATAAAGGAGACTGATTGCAGAAGAGAAAATGTTCGTGCACCCTCAGTCCCTTGCGGAAAGAGCCTGTAAATAAACTAAGGGGCGATCAGAAACTTGACACCTATTGAAAGCTAATGTACAATAGTGGACAATGTCCTCCTGGCTTGGGACAGTTGTGGTGAAGCCTGGGCAGCACGAAACCTTGCAAGGAAGCTGGCAGAGTACCTCCATTTCCAAGTATTAAAACTGCTTTCACATTTCTGTAGTTGTTAGTTTCACAGTGCTTATTAAGACTGAGTTATTTCTAGAGGTTTCAGATCCAGCAGTTGGTAGATAGGGCTATTAATATGTCTTTACATAAAGATGTTTTGCTTGTTTGGTCCTGTTGTTGTTGTGGTAAAGAAGGGAGACTGGGTAGTTAAGGAGTGCTTGGGTGGGCTGGAGCTCCCTGTGTTGAGTATATTCTTAGATTTCCACAGGCAAACATTATAATATTCTCCTTCTTAGCCAACACATAACATTTAAGAAAAGGTTATGAATATTGCCAAGACTTGCATTGAAAACAGAGTAAGAGAGAGCTGTGAGAAGTCGGTGAAGTAGCCCAACAGCCTTGCCATTGTTTTTGCGAGGAAGAACAGTTACAGTTAGTTGAAATACTTCCACTGAACTACACAATCTCTAATTTTGACCAGTGCCTTTCTGGTTTAACATCTGTCTTTTTTCAGGTGATACATTTGCTGAAAGGTATGATAGGAATCAGGACCCTTCGTATAATTTAAAGTGAACTGGGGCTTACTGAAGTTGTACGTGTGAATGAGATGGCCAGATTTATTTATTTTGAAAGGTAGCCAGCTCTAGATGCAGGTTGGCACATACCCATCCAATCCAGAAAAGCAATGTGTTAGCACTTCCAAGCCAGCTTCAAGCTAAGTAGTGCACCTACATCTACACTCTGTAGAAAGATGCTGTGCAGGTGCCAGCACCAGTCCCAGAGGCAGTCCCATAGCTGGCACAATGCTGACCCTGGGATGGATTGCCCTACTTCCCAGGACAGTGTAGTGGTTTAGGCCACTACTGGCAGCATTAAATTCCTTCCAGGACAGCAGCTGACTTGGGGAGCTCAGCACCCTTCTGCACTTTTGAGGACAAACGAGTGTTCTGCAATTGCCAGTTTGGTTTGAATTTACCATGGTGTTTTGTTTTATTTTGTTTTGTTTTGTTTTGTTTTGTTTTGTTTTCCTTCCTAAATTTCTTACCAAGGTCACATGACATTTAGTAAAATACAAATTAAAAAAAAAAAATAAAAAGGGGAAAATATATCATCACAAACCTAGGGATGGGTTGACTTTCTTAACAAAATCTATTCTTGAATATCCAGGCATAACTATTTCCAGTGAAAATGGAAACTATAATAACACCTGGTCTGTCTTTCAGGCCATTTTGACTACATTATGAATTTTTCTTATATAACAAATATGATTTGCATTTAGAACAGCTCAGGGATACACATTATTATAAATTAAACCATTTATAGGCAAACAAGAATTAACTAATATAGTGGATTAAAAAACATGCATCTTTATTGCCTAAGGTTCAGAGAAAGCTCTTAGATCTAGTTAAAAAGAAAAAAAAGAAAAAAAGAGGAAAATGGTTGTGAATATTCAGCTCTTTTATTCCACAGGTCTAGAAGACATTTGCTTATGCAGACAAAAGTATTCAGTTATGATTTTACAGAATCTATTTTGTTTTCCACAACCTTTTCTGCCCTCCTTGTTTGCTTGTTTCTCTGGTAATTTACTGAAAAATATGATGTAAAAGATTGAAATGAAAAATTGATGACAAATGGCATGAAGTTGCATGCCATTGTCTGAGTTTATTTATTTGAATTATTATAAGGCACAAAGGCTGAACATCACTGTTCCTGGTGGACTACTGTGCTAGAGAAGATGGTGAATGCCATTTTGCTTTCAAATGAGACCCAAGATATTGTGAGAGCTATTGTCATGAAGGGCAAGACATGAAACTTTATTATGTTAAAACAAGGAGAGTAGAAATAAAATGAAATGCTTTAAGGGGAAACAGAATGAGATGGTTGCTTCATTAACTTTAATTGAAGAAAAGGTAAAACCAAATTAAAGTCAAGTAGGAATGAACTGCCTACAACTCCAAAACAACAAAAAGGATTCTTTGACATGCCGCTGTATATAATTGGTTTGGTATAATAAATTAAGAGGAGGTGTAATGTAATCTAGAGCTGATCCTTCTAAATCTAAGAAAGACAAAATTGACTGGTGATTTATTCATGGTAGAGAGAGTGAAGAATACAGTGCAGAATAAGTGTAATAAGTAGATATAGTGATAGTAGATAAGAATAATACAGTGTAGAATAGACAAAAGTGGAAGAAGCATGTGTAGAACAGAAATTTGAAAGGGGTGAATTGGAATAAACTCAAAAATTATATTAAAAACAAACAAACAAACAAAAAAAGAACAACTTGACCATTGTGTTACGGTGTAGGGTCTGAAGGCACAATCCTTTCATATATGCCATTTCTGACCAGACCTATCATGTTCGACTGTCTTTTACAAGCTCAGGTAGAGGTCAGTAGTGTTTGGCAGCAGTAACTATAGTGCTTACAGAAATGGATAAAAGGTAGGTTGACATCAAAAACAGAGATTATTATTCTGCCAGAAGAAAAATACTGAGATTAGAGGAGATGAAATTTACATGTGGACAGGCTTCAGCACTAACAGTAAAAAATATACTGTTTATATTCCATAGGGGGAAACATTATTTGTTGTAATCCTACTGGGACAGGAATTCAGCTATATAAAAGACCACTCTACAGCTAAAAATAAACAAAACCTTTTTTTTTTTTAAAAAAAAAAAAAGAGAAATTCTCTCCAGACACTGCCCTATTCAGATCTCCATTTGTGAAACACATTATTAAAACGATTAGCTTTGACAAATCAGAATGTGCTTAAGTGCAAAATGTGTTTCTGACACAAAACTGGAAAGAGTGGCTGATACACCAGAAGGCCTGGCACCTGTACAGTTGGATAGAGAGAAACCTCATCAAACTCAACAAGGGCAGGTGCAGGGTCCTGCACCTAGGGAGGAATAACCTCAAGCACCAGTAAAGGCTGGGAGGTGACCTTCTGGAGAGCAGCTCTGTAAAAGAGACCTGGGAGTCCTGGTGGACAACACGCTGACCATGAGTCAGCAATATGCTATTATGGCCAAAAAGGCCAATGGTATCCTGGGGTACATTTTGAAGAGTGCTGCCAGCAGGTGAAGGGAGGTGATCCTCCCCCTCTGCTCAGCCCTGGTGAGGCCACACCTGAAGTATTGTGTCCAATTCTGAGCTCCCCACTACAAGAGGGACATGGAGCTACTGGAGAAAGTCCAGACAACAGCAAGAAAGATGACTGGGGTACTGGAGCATCTCTGATACAAGGAGAGGTTGAGAGAGTTGGGCCTATTTAGCTAGTAGGACAGAAGACTGAGGAGATCTTATCAACATGTATAAATACTTGAAGGGAGAGTGTCAAGAGGATGGGGCCAGACTCAGTGGGGCCCAGCGACAGGACAAGAGGCAGTGGGCACAAACTGAAACACATGAAGTTCCATCTTAATATGAGAAAACACTTTGCTGTGTGGGTGACAGAGCACTGGCACAGGTTGCCCAGAGAGGTCGTGGAGTCTCTGTCTCTGGAGATACTCAAAAGCCACCTGGATGCCATCCTGTGCAACATGCTCTAGGCTGTCCTGTTCGGCAGGGGTGGTAAGCCAGATGATCTCCAGAGGTCCCTTCCAACCTTGACCACTCTGAAATTCTGTGAAGTGTTTGTTCTGCAGGATAGACATCCAGACACCTAAAAGCACCCTCTTAAGGGGGTGTCGAGAGGCAGGAGACCTTTTCTCCATTAACACCAGTGACAGGACCCGCAGGAACGGGGTTAAGCTGAGGCAGGGGAAGTTTAGGCTTGACATCAGGAGGGGGTTCTTCACAGAGAGGGTGGTTGCACACTGGAACAGGCTCCCCAGGGAAGTGGTCACTGCACCGAGCCTGTCTGAATTTAAGAAGAGATTGGACTGTGCACTTAGTCACATGGTCTGAACTTTTGGGTAGACCTGTGCAGTGTCAAGAGTTGGACTTGATGATCCTTAAGGGTCCCTTCCAACTCAGGATATTCTATGATTCTATGATTCTATGATTTCTGCAAAGATCTTTTTGGCTTTTTAACAAATGGAAAAATAAAAAAGTCACATAATATTAATTATATACTGTGACAATAACTTTGATATTGTGGTTATGTTATTCTAAGAAGAGAAATGTATGTATTGATTGTCAGAAAAGCTATATGTTTTATGGAACTCATTCAAAATATCTCAAGAAAACAACAGAAACCAGGATGCTCTCAGGAGGTGACTGTAGTGGAACACCACAAAAGCAATTATAAATGTATTAGTCTGATTACAGGATAGAAGCAGTTTAGACAAACACAACATCATATTTACTAACCAAAAACTGAATTAGCAATATAAAAGAGTGGGTTAAAAAACAAAATGAAATTAAAAAAAAAAAACAAAAAAAAACAGCCAACTCAATACAATGTTCTTCCAACATTGTCCAAGGACTGTCCAGGACCTAAAGCATTGAGGTTTGGTTACTTATAGCTCCAGATATTAGCATTGGTGAAACAAGATAACACCGCTTTACTTTAAATCCACTCTCATTACTGTAAAACCTTATGATCAGATACATTTGAAAATATCCATCAGATTTAGAGAAGAGACGGACATAAACTTCTGCAATTTTACAAGTTGTTCCAGATTTTTTTTTTGTTTGTTTGTTTTTCTTGGAGACCTCATCATAATTCTCTTTCCTTCATAGCATAATAATTCTATTCCTCATTAAGACATGGTCCTCCCCAACTCTCTCCTCATGATAATTAAAAAATTTCTGAAATAATCTTACCTTTCCTTTCTGTTCTGATATTCTCAAAGGTACCTAAGGGTAGCTGTACTCATTTGTGAGAGAAATCTGGTAAAAATTCAGGCATAAATAGTAGTGAATAAGAAATGGAAAAATAAAAATCATTAAAAATTACTCCGATGGCGAATTCTTTGAGGGATGGATTTTTACTTTCTTCCCCCTTAATGATGTGAAAGGAAGACAAAGATATTTTCAGATGAAATAAAAATATTTATATTTTTTATTAACTTAAAATAAAACTAGTATTCAGGATGGCAACTTTGGCTGAACTGTTTTCTTTGCCATGCTATGTACTTCACCTTTGAAAAATAAATGCAATCAGCTATACCACTACCCTTATTTCTTGTCAATAGAGGTTAGTCTCAAGTCTTCCCTTGCCTCTAGTTTACTCATTTTATCTATTCTGCTGGTAAGGTAGACATTCAGCAGGTATGCTTGTTCATCTTCCACAGAAAATTCATTTTGTGTCTTCCTTTTTGCTTCTCCACAGCTTCTCGGCAAATTCCTCTGAAAACATCTGTACTGGGCTCTGTTGTTTGGCATGTCCTGGGGGCAAACACAGTTCTACAGACTTGGAAAGCTGTGGTTGGAGGCAGCAAGTGCCCTCCAGGGCATACAGGCACAGCCACTCTCTTCCTCTGCCAACACAAGCATATTCCCAGTTCAGTTGGGTCCTGCAGTTTTGTGAAAATATTGTCTCAGACTCCTGCAGGACAATAAAAAAATCATACTGATAAGGATCAGGAACAAGCAGAGGGTTTTCTTGAGGATCATCATGCCCCACACCAAAAAGAAATACAAGTGCAGGGGAATGAGCTCTAAAAGAAGAGGATGAACGTGTGGAGTGTAGGTGGAGATTGGTTTGTTACGGATGGTGTGATGGGCAGTGACAGGAGATGGGTGTCTCATATGTCCTCGGTCTTTCTCAGACACTCAGTAATTGGGTTTGTTTTGAGTGAGGAGCAATGGTTCAGGCTTTATTTAACTCAACCATTGCCCTCCCCTATTACTAATCACACAGTGACACTTCATCTGTCATGTCTTACCAAGCTGAAACATTAGAACTTGTGACACATTTCTCCAGAATGGTAAAAATGATTTGTAAGGGTGTATTTTCAGACTAATTGTAGCAGTGTTCTCATTGATTAGCATATATGCTGACTGCCATATATTTTGTAGGCTGACATATGTATCATCATTTTCCCCTTACCTGTCTCCATATAATATTTATTATCTCAGGCACACCAGTAGTTTACAAAATGATTAAATGTGACTTTAGATAAACACAAAGGATCTAGAAATGATTACAATAATTGTTTTATCTCCTCATCATTATTTATCAGTTCTTTAGTAGCTATTATGAATGGATTTACCCTTCAGACAAGACACCTCATGTATGGTTTGTCAGAGCCAATGCTTTTAAGTACATCAGTGAAATCAGAGATTTTCCCGGTCAAACATTTCTGACTTTGTGTATAAAAAACACATACAGCGACCCCTAAAAAGACAATGGCAGTGCAAATGTATTAAAATCCATCAAACATTTGTCATTTGTGAGGTCCCTTGCTCGGGGCACACTTTTCTGCTGAATCCTCTTCCCACTGTGTACAAATGAGAAGGAAAATTCTGAAGAAGGCAGCCAGTGTTTCCTTAGCCAGCAGCCCAGCCAAGGTACAGGGCTGGAGAGCCCATCATAACAGGGCAATCCATCATGAAACACTGCTGCTGAGGGATAGTGGAGCACTATGCAGTATGCTGGAGCACCAACTCTATTCCACTCTTTTCCTCTTTAAGGGAACTGTGATAACAAAAAGCAAGAAAAAATTGCTTGCTCTCTCTTTCCCTGCAGGGCCACTTGCTTATTTCAGAGGAACCCTCACCAAGGCACTTCAAGTGAGGCTTGGCTTTCTTCATGATGATCTAAAGAAGATGAAGTCAGCAGTAGAACTGCTTTATAGCAGCTAGGAAATTTCATTTTTCTTTTCTTCCTTTCTATTTTCATTGTTAAATGATGATGAATCAACATGATCAAGCTGAAAATTCCTTCCTTTTGTTTTGCTTTGTATTTTTCTCTCCAGTGGAAGTGACTGCTCATTGGTGCAAGGCTAAAAATTACAATAATTTATCCCTGAAGGGTTTTCAGACCATATTCCTTAGAGCTGAAGCTTTTCTTTATGGCTTTAAAGTTGGGGCTTTTTGGTTGTTGATTTTCTTTTTAATTAAAGGTTTCAACCCTTCAATTTTCATCTTGAATTTGAGCCATTGTAGTGAGCTTCAGAAGCTTGCAAACTATACTTCAAACAGAGGGCCTGTTTCTGCTCTCTTTGAAGTCATGACAAACCTCCTGTTGATTGCAAAGAGGGAAAGTGGCCCAGAAATACAAAGGAGATTTATTTCTTTCTGATTTCTTCAGTTACCCTGCTATTGTACCATGTATCAGAGGTGCTGCAGAGTTTTGTGGGCAAAATAGATATGTCATTAAAACAACTTCCAAAGCAGCAGCTTATTAAGCTGCTACTGCAAGCACAGCGAAAGGTCATTCAGCAAGAACTTCATCTGGTTTCTGCTGAACAGTCCAGCTGTCAGATCTTCCCATGGCCCATTGTAGAGCAAAGCAAGAGAGCCCTGAGGTAGAGTCACAAACTCCCAAGACCAGTAGTCCTGGAGCAGGAAGGATGCCAGGTGGAACTGCCAAGGTGGCTCCAGTGCTGGAAAGCACAAGTGTTCAGGAAGCATCTCTCTGTTAGGAAACATCACAGTTTCAGTGATTCCTTTTTGCTTTTTCTCAGAATTGCTGTTTTTGTATGAAACAGTAGGTGAAGAAAGGGACTTTTAACTGAGCTCAAAAGCCTTTATATATATTTTATTATTATTATTATTATTATTTATTTATTTTTAATTGCATTCCCTGTAGATTGGCAACATTCCTTTCCTGCCAGCTCCATTAGGAAATTGTTCAAGTAGGAGACACTACTTGTCCTAAACTTAGCGAACTTAGAAATAATGAAATGTTGTTGCCTGACAAAACCTTCTTTGATAGAAACAGAAAAACAACAAAAAATCAGAATGAAAGAAATAAGACTATGTTGGAAATGCAAAATGCATCATCTCTTCCAACCAGGTCATCGTCAGAGATGTGCCTGCTTGCAAGATGATGAAGGAGGAAGGCACGCTTGGGAACTGTCACTGCCCTGGTGTTGCATGCTACACGCTGAAATGACTGCTGGTGAGCACATACAGAACTGCAGTTCCTCAAAATGCACCCCACTTCAGCCATCCTGAAGCCCAGTGCCTACAAGACGATTCTCATATCTTTCTCCTCTCTATATGCTTCTGTCTTCACCTTTTTGACTCACTCTTTTTCTCTCTTTTCTTCAGATGAAAGCACAAAGGAATTATCCTGCTGGGAGAGGATAAAAAGAATATGCATTCACTAATGTGTCACTAGGGTAGAGATTGCCATTAGTGGCTGACATAGGAGGGAGTTAAAGATTTCCAAGAGCTAGTCTGGCAGTACTCCACATAGGAGAGGGAAAGGAGCAGCTGCTTATCAGGATTTTCTGATATTCACCAGTATTTAAAATAATAATAATAATAAAAGTTGGCAAGCTAATTCCTATGAAGAAAAATGTTCATAATTTATGGAGATTAGCATCAAAGCTGCCAGTGCTGGGGTCCCTCTCATTCTATACTGAGCTGTGCACACTCAACTTACTAAACTGCAGGGAGAAGTAAGAACATCCTATCATTTGACCTATTTGAATTGACTTAGGATAACTGTCTTTAACTGTCTTTATCTTTAGGATAAGATTGGTTGAAACCTGGAAGTTCCTAATTTCCTGTCTTGGTTATAAATTTTCAGAAAATGCTCTTCATCCGAACAAGGAAGATTAGGCATTATCACCTGGCAGGGCAGCCAGGTTGATCCCACCATGTTAGCCATGCTCAGGAAGTGAAAATTACAGGCCTGCTTAAGAGTTTAGAATCAGCAAAAGTACCTATATTCAACAGAACAGAACGCAATATGGTCCAAAGCAAATCAGTAATATGAATATTTGCTGAAGGACAATTGCATGAGATGAGACATTTGAGCCAGTTAGTTCATAGGCAATTTTACAGGTACTGAATTCCAGGGTTGTCGCTAGTGGCTATGGGCTGGAAATAGTAACTTTTGGTGTGTAAAACAAACAGGGAAACAGCATCTGACAAATCAAATGTCACACTTGCTGTTGTTTTGTGTGGTGATGAAAAGCAGTTAATTTTTGTTTGACCACTATAAGTACATTTGTATGTACCTTCTCCAAGCTCATGACAGCACACCTTCATTATTAATGCCTTTTACTTAGTAAAAAGAAAACTATTTTTCTTCAAAAATAATAATTCTGTGTGTATACGTCTGTATTATAAACTCTGCCATAACTTTAGAATTGTTTCAAGGTGTGTAGACCGCAGAAGAATTTTCACCAGCACAGGACTTACTGGGCACACACATCTCCGTAAAGAGTCTTTAGGCTTAACACATAATCCTTCAGACATTCTTTTTTCTTTTTCATTCAACTTTGTTTGGGAAGGATGACTGGTCCAGTTATTAAGGAGAGCAATTATGAGACAGGTGCCTGGTTGTACTCAACTGCATGCAACACTAAGCAAATCCTACAGTGTCTCCTGGTTTAGTTTTCCCATCAGTAAAATGAGAGTGATAGCACTCATTTATTTCACAGGGGTGAGTCTTAATTATTATTTGCAAAACACCTGGTGATCATGGTGTGAATTATTTTTCCTGCTGGAATCAGTGCAGATTTTGCTCTGTGTTCATTGCAAAAAGATAGAGATTTAATTCTCAAAGCAAAACGAGACCGGATTGAGATTTCATCCTCAAAGCAGTAACAGAGTACAGAGTTTGGGCCTGTATTTGGAAACTCCTCTCTCCCCTGCTCATATATACCTGAGCAACTCTATGAAAGTATGAATTACCCCACTGATTCAAGTTATGAATTTATACCATACTGAAAAGTATAAATAGTGCATGAATTATGTTTTTTTGTTTTGTTTTGTTTTGTTTTTTTTCCCCAGCAGGGCTGGCTAGAGATAGTTTATCAACTCTTTTTTATTTTTTTTTTTATGTCCTCAAGACTTTTAGGAACCACAGATTTGTCAGCAATGAAATATTAAAACTCCCTTCCCCGCAGCTGAAGAACCCAAGTGATCAATAGATGCATCCTTCTGTCTTTGTCTATCATTCAAGTTACATTATTCACAAAGAAAAATGGGAAATGGGAAATTCAGGAATTTAATTATCATATCACCTCCTCTCTTGAATCCTTCACAAAAATTCAAGGAGACAATGCTGTCAGTCAGCTCTTATGTATATAAGATATCTAGGCACAGAGACTTTGCATCTCATGGAGATAAAATCATAGTCATGTTAAAGATCAGGAAAAGATAAGCTTTGAGAAAATACCCAACAACAGATTTATTTTTTTTTAAAAGGCTATTAACTCATAAAAAAAAAAAAAAAAGAAGACTAGATTGAAAGGTCTGATAACCAAAACAGAAATCATTTAAAAACTATCATCCTGCCAAGAAGACAGAAACAAACTCCAAGCAGTAAAGATGAGCTACTAAAACAATGCATGACAGATTTTATTGGATTTTGGAACAGGAAGAAAAAACAGCAAGAAGTAAAAAATAATATTATGTTTTTGTCCAAAAAGAGAAGTCCACTGGGATTTTTAATGTTTATACCTTTCTTTACTTCCTTAAACCTTGGTGAATTCTGCACATAGCAGAAGGCAGAGTCTGCTGCCCTATCAGTGTCTTCCCCATTGGTAAGAAGCATTGCCCAGCATCCATCAAACCAAATCCTCATGGAACAAGGAAACAGAGTTCCTATATACAGGCTAGAAGTAAGAAAGTAAAGGTTCTGAATTTTCAATTTAAAAGGAATGTTTTTATTTCCTGAGAAATTTCTGAAATCCTACCAACCTGTGCAGTGATGAATCACCATTGGACAAGAAACAAAGAAATAAATGAACAAACA
This sequence comes from Anas acuta, assembly GCF_963932015.1. Lineage (NCBI taxonomy): Eukaryota > Metazoa > Chordata > Aves > Anseriformes > Anatidae > Anas > Anas acuta. The sequence goes on from NC_088979.1 coordinate 70,873,730, forward strand.
AATTTTTCCATAAAGCTTTGAAGAGCAACAGGTTCTGTAAGCAACATTATGAGGAAATAAGGCAGAGCAAGCCCTATCTTTTTGTTGACTTATTTATAGTTTTTTATTATTATTATTTTTATTTTTTTTATAGAATCCCAGGTCTTTACAGTATAATGTGGGAATGAAGATGGATTTCTCATCCTGGCCTGAAGGAATCTTGTTTTTTCTATTCATAAGCATGAAAATAAATGCAAATAAATGCAAATAAACAGCATCAAACTTGGACACACAACTGTTTAATCGGTATGAATATATTTGCAAAGCATTAAGATTAAGAAAAAAAAAAACTTGTTTTAACCCTAGTCAGATTTATTCAACAAAATAAATCTGGTCTAGACCATACATTGATGAATGTTGCAGAATTTCATCTTCTTTCTGCAAATCCAGATGCAGTCAGTTCTCTTGAAAATATAAATAAATAAATAAATGCATTTGACAGGAACAAGCTACATTAGTTCTAGTTCATGTAAATCTGGGCTGAGATATTTTTTTTAATTGCTTTCACTAATAGAAAAGATATTTCATTCAAATCACAGTTTTTATATCCTAACACATATCAAAATACTTTCCTTTTCCATTTGGAAAATTAGAAAAGAAAGCCTATTCCATTCAGTCATCACCAAAACATTGAATAGATAAAAAAAAATAAATTCAGCAGGCAATGCACCTTGTTTTATATTCAGGTGACATTTCTCTTCTTGTTACAAACCTGGATCAATTATTTCAAATAGCTTACAAAAATGATTCACTTTGGCAAATTCTCCAGTTAAAAGATAAATCATTATAAGTCAGAAGCAGTGAGGATTTTGTTAGACATAGAACTGGGCATTTTATGGAAACATTCAGATGCAGAAGATGAGATGAACTTCAAAGTGTTTGACATTCAGTTCCCCTTGGAAACAGAAACGGAGTCAAGGTTAACACAATCTCAATAACTGCACAGTTAGCAAGTGACATAAATACACAGCAGGTACCAATTCTTTCCTTCTGGGAGAAAATAAGTGCAGTTGAAATGTATGCCACTTGTAACATGTTGTTTATTCTGAGTATTCACCTTACCACACATTCCTGTCTTTCACATTAATAAAAAACACTACGACCTCTCTATTGAGAACTTTATCGGGTAGTGTAGTCTTACAAAACTGGAATTTCCTTGCAACAGTAGACATGAAAATCTAGGAATTGTTTTTAGATTTCTGCAGTCCTACTTATTTCTACCACATGAATTTAACTCTGCATTGGCAAAACACTAGCATAATCTCCTAGTGTTGTGGGGCACCAGACCAGTGATTCTTTATTCCTGCCCTATACAAGGCCTGTCACCAAAGCCCTTCAGTGAAGGGATAGCCCCAAGAAGGGTATGGTCTCTGCTGCCTTAAAAATCATTTCTTTCTGTGTGTCAGGGGGAGCTCACAACTCTGCAGAGGAGATTCAATTGTCCTTTGACTTAGGCAGATCCCCTGTTCAATGAACTGACGCCTTGCTAACCAATGTATTGGAAAATATGCCTTCCTTTTGCATCAGCAAAGGAAAGACTCTATCTAGAAAACACCAAGAAATAGCAATATATTCAACATAACTAGGACTCCCTCCTTCCAACAGCCCCAAAGCTTGGACTGTCACAGCATCCTCCAGAATGACATGTGTCATCCACCGAGGTTGCTAGGGTTGCTACGGTGTGCAAAAAGTTACACAACACTCACGAGGAAATTTGAATTAAATGCAGATTTCAAAGAGAAGTTAGGGAGAAGGATATCTGACACCATAAAACAATATACATACATTTTCACACTTGCTCTCACCATTGGTTGGAGCTGTGCTTCAGAGTAATTCAGCAGAAAATTGTGTGCAAAATTGTATGGGGCCCCCTAATGACAGTTTAAAACAGGTGATGCTAATCACACAGAGGCTGATGCTATGACTTGGCAGGTGCTAAGTTGCTGCTTATGTTGTTAGAATGCAATAAGATCTCTTCTAAAAGTGCTGCTGGGTAGTGGAGTTGTATTTTTTTATTTTAATTTGTATATTTATTATTTTAATTTGTATTTTTTTTATAGCCACTGCACTAGTATTGCAACATAGGTATGATTCCTGCTAAACAGAAGTTAAAGAAATGTGAGAAGGTGGATTTTTATTTTATTTTATTTTATTATTATTTTTTTTTAATTTTATCTATTTTTTTATTTATTTATTGTGTGTGTGTGTTAAGCAATTACTTAATGTTGCCATTATATCAACAGTGTGGATGATTTAGGAGCTGGAAGTTTCTGTCTAAGGTAGAAATGAACTACTGTACTCTGGTTGAAGTGTAGGAACTTTGTTTTGTGAGGGACATCTTGGCTGCATGATTAAATACACAAACACACTTGTCAGCAGGATCTGTGCTTCCCTTAAAAGGAGCTGGCAAAAATTTGGTAATGTGAAATCTCAGGTTTTTGAGGGGGTGGTAGATAATGAAAAGTCAAGAGAAGAATGATTAGGATACTCATTTAGGAAGAAGATATGGGAAAGCAGAATAGAACATGTCTGTACAGTTGACTGTTAGGTTTGAGTATGTGGCATAGGTTCAAAAGGTCTAGCTGCCCTGGGAACATGCTGTAAAATCAGTCTGTCTCCTGCCCAGTGAATACTGAATCAACCTCAATAAAAAAGAATACTAAAGAAGACCTCTGACATATCCAATAAAAGTAAGAGCACTAATGGTATAAGAATGCCAGTAGGATGGGAGATCAAGGCCCTTTGTCATTTAGATTTACATTCTCTAATAAAAATATTATACTGCTAAGAGGGGAAAGGAAAACTGTGTTGCCAGTATCAGATATGATTTATACACAGTGGTAGTTACAGGAATGCTTGGATTAAGTTTATGCCATAGCTCTTTTGTGGAATATGTAAGTAGTGTTAGACGTCATGGGAGGATCCATTGGTAAGATGAATAATGCTATAGTTATTGTGGATATTAAAAAGAAGACATATTGACCAGAAGGGTCACTAAATGGAGAGCAAAGAGTAGGAAAGCCCTAAACAATTTGTCCTTGATGAGATCACTCCTTGTTCCTTGTGGGTCAGAGTTGTCTTTTTTTTTTTTTTTTTTTTTTTGGGGGGGGGGGGGGAGGGTGTTTGTGTGTGTGTGTGGTGGTGGTGGAGGTTGGCTGGTTTCTGTGTGTGTGTGTCCCAGTCAAGAGAAGTTAGTTTTAGGCAGAGTAGATGGTTGCTGTAGAAGCAGATGGCTAAGGGCAAAAAAATAACCCAGTGATGGGAGCATCATGCTCTGATACCTGTGCACCTGGTGTTGTCCTGCGCTTCACCTCCATCTCCGTCTTTCTGGGCCTGCATTTTTGAGGCTGAGTGACCCTTATTCTCTTCTCCCATGGCTGGACTAGTAACACTGGTTTTAAGCAAGAGACGGATCAAATACCATGGTGTCTTGGCAGAAGGGATTGTTAGGGTATGAAGAAATGTATATGACAGCAAGGAAATACTCTAATCCACCTGCTCTTTGCTAGAAATGAAAGGTGTTTTTGAGTGTTGCTTTCTTCTTTCTGCAGTTGTATTGTGCAAGTGTTGTATTTCTTTTCTACTGTTGACCTCCAATGATGAATTAATTTGAATAAACACTTTTTCCATTTCAAAGGGAAACCAAGCTCTTTCTCATCCTTTCTACATCATACAGCATTTTTCTATGAACCCTTCCACTTTATAGTCATTTGTTACAGCATTACTTAGGCAATGCAAATAAAAAATTTGGCATGTAGTTGTATATTTTACACTATTTCAGGTCTTTTTTTACATGCCTTTATGATGAAAATAAAGAGTGGAAAGCTACAGATCTTCACAAGAAATATTTTATACATCCTACTTCTTTGAATTTCTAAGGCAAAATAATTGTTTTCCCTTTCATGGCATATCCAATGTCCTTTGAAGTTAGTAGCAACTGCCTCTGAAACTATTGAGAGTATATGCTTGGCAAGAATAGTCTATTGTAGTTAATGTCTACATTTTTCCCTTTTTATTTTATAGGCTGCCTATAGATTTAATCCTAGATCATTTTAAATATACGTATAAGCATATGCATCTTATAAAAGTTTATGAAATTTATCTGTTCCAGAATCATTTCCAGGATTTTTTTATTTATTTTTTAATGCTGTTGGGTACAAGAAAATTGAGAAATGGTTGTGATGCAATTTAATCTTTCCTGTAAAATTTAAACCAAAGTGTTATGTGAAACTGACCATAAATATTTATTAAGCTTTCCAGAGCACTTGAAATTATGTACTGTATTTTTTCTATTACAGAACTGAGAAAAAAATGAACTATATCTACATTGCTGAATGGATATATCAGCATTTGATATTGCTGCCCACCCTCCAACCATAGTTAGACGGTTTGACTAGAATTAAACTACTTCAGCATTTAACACCTCTTTCTCTACAGTTTAGGTAAAAGGTCATATGCTCCAAAAGTGTTATCCAAAACACGACAGCATGAAGAGGGAAATCCAGTAAAACTAACCAGTAAGGAAAGAGCTAGCTCTGAATTTATTATACATTTCCCTCAGAGTTCTTCAGGGTTGTGAAGGAAGGACTAGGATGTAATACTGGATCCATAGTTGGAGGGTGGGCTACTGATTCTGCAATTCTGTGATTCTGACTCATGTATTTATATGATCCAATTCATAATTCTTTCATTAACTCTGGCAGACAAGATATCAGACAACTCTTCACTGACCATTTTAAAGAATTGTATTTAACTTCTCCCTTCTGAATGTCTACTATAGCACACGAAAACTTCAGGCATGATGAAGGCCTTTACATTCAGTTGCTCATTTCCCTCCAAAACTGGAGGTTGTACATGTTGCAAAACAGCAGCCTTGGAATAAGTGTAATGTCATATCCTCTCATCTTTGAAGAGACTATAAATAATTTTTGTGATAGTGGTGTAGTATTTACTCTGCAGTTATTTACTTGTAATTCTAACCAATTTTTATTTCATTCTGAGCTGTTGACATTGAGCTGACCTTGCTTATGGCTGTATTGTGTGAGTAATGTTTTACTGTGCATTTCCTTATATGCAATGAATGATTACTCTTCTAACATCAAATATTGAAAGAAATAATCCCGTATCACAAAGCCATAAAATGGATTGATATTTTGATCGACAAAGCCAAGACTAGACCAAGTGTGCAGGATTGAGGAGGTTAGAAAATGGCTAGCTATATTTCTGCAATGGAAAGAATTATAACATGGAATTAGCGATAATATTTCTCTGGCATCCTGAGCACTCTAACATATTTCGTCGCAAGACTTTCCTGCATGTGGTATCTTCTGCAGTGAACTCTTACCATTTTGTCTTTATTACATGTTGTGTTACCTCCCTTCCCCCACCCTTAACTCCAAAAACTGTGTGGGTGGTAAACATGATTTTTCTTTTTAAAACAGAATCAGTCTAAGCATCAAAGGACACTTTTGTGTTGTCAGCTATACAAAGGCAAAATAACCCACTTCCTAGCTAGCTCGTTTCCTCTTCCTGAATGGGTTTGTTCTGAAAAGATAATTGAACTTCATAAGATAAAGTATTCTGGAAGGCAGTAAAGGAAACGATATATAGACCTCTTAGCAGAATATACTTCAAGTAAGCACTTTCATTAAGGAATTCTTCTCTCTGTAAGTGGTGTCCTATCTTTCAGATATTCCCCTTGGTGAATGATTCACCTGAAAGCAAACTAAATTTATCTGACACATGAACAAGTTTTCACCTCTTCACTATATACAGACGTCTTTCATACCATGACATTGAGATTGGGCAGATTAAAGGGATTCCTGTGCATTATACTGCTATGCTCCAGTTCTTCTGTGTACCTCATCTGGGATCTTGAGGTTTGTCAGTGTGGAGAATTTAGTGCACAATCTACAGTGTTAATTTACAGATCCACAGCTGCTCTTTGCTGATTCATTATGTGGACAATAACTGAACATCAAGTGCAGGGAAGCATTATCCTGTCTCTATTGGAACAAAATACCTTGTAAAACATTGTTATTAGGGTATCTTGTAGAAAACCTTGAAAAGGTCAGTGCTCAGAGTGTCCTATTGGCTATTATTCCTGACAGGAATAGAAGTCTGAAAGACTGAATGTGCCAAGGTCATTTTGTTCATTACAGTTAAGACCATAATTAAAAACAAGAAAGATTTTTGTTGAGCTGTGAAACTGCAATAGTCTTAGTGAAGACAAATGTTTGTATAAAGGACTGTATCATTTATACATGACGGACATTTTCTACCATGCTTGTTAAATGTTGTATACCCAAAGAACACAATCAATGTCCTTGGCTGTCAGCAAAGGTATGAGATTCTCCCAACAACCATAGCTTATAGAAATATTTTAACAAACCATATCTTATTTGTTCTGTAATTAATACTCAGAGTAATCCTAGGGTTACTAAGGTGCATTATCAATTTATAGCATCATTGCTTCAGCATTGGGGGAATATGTTTCTCACTTGATAGTAGGAAAAGATATTTTGATCTTACTGTAGCTTTATATATTTTACATACATCATTAGGCAACAGTCCATGTGGGGACTTGGTGCTGAGTTACTAATATGTCGTAAGTCCTCATTCTGATTTATTCTGTGGTAATAGGAAAAGTGAATTGTAGACAAGCCCCATCTAACTTGAGGAATAGAAAGTCCTGGTTGTAAGATTACAGGAACTGTAAGTATGTTGACTGAAAGAGAATTTAGCATAGCCCTTAGCAGAAGATACAATAGATTAACAATAAAGGCAACCATAGGATTACTAACAGTCGTTTCTTTTCCAGAAGCATACCTTTAGGAAGACAAATAGTAGAGTTCTGTTATTTATTATTTTCATTTTTATTGCCTATGGTTCCAATGAGACAAGAAATGGATCTTTTGCCTGGAGCACTTACACTGCCTAAGGAAAGGGAAGCTGTACGCAGAAATGCAATCAGTTGGCAGTAGAGCATAGGCAGAGCTGGTATGCCTTGTGTTATTACCGATCCTTACCAGCACCTGAGGCTTCATAACAGAAACCACCATTTATACTCATATACAACTTCTTTACACCTAAATCATTTGATATTTCCATGCTAGATCTCCAGCCTTAATAATGGCCTTTCAGAATGGGAAACAGGTTTCAGAGATTAAATTTTATGATTTATGTACAAATTCCCTGTGTTCCTGCTTGGGATAAGTCTTACAAGATCAGAGGCTTATGTACTGTTTTCTATTAGTTGGAGAGATGTACTTGAAGGTAGGAATAAATATCCTTTTGACAGCTGATTTGGCTTCTTTTATTTGTTGCTTCAAGATGATGTGGGAGAAGAGAGAAAATGAGAAACGTTTCTACTGAAATGTTATTTATTAATTTAAATTTATGTTAATCGCCATTCTTAGGGTATTTGATAATTTCTCTGCCTGTCTGTGTGAGCTTCCACAGATCTGTCAGACATGTGGCTTGCACAAATATTTCTTGGAGCCAAAGAGCTACCCAAGCACAGAATGCTGAAACTGTAGGTGAATCTTACTTGGTCCCTAATGAGCATTATCAGTGTTTTAACCACACTGATGCACTCCTGGCTTTCTGTTCTTCCCTCGAGGCTTCCTGTTTGCAGGACATAAGCATTTATCCAGTAGCTATCAAAAATAAGAGGTGCCAGCTCTAGCTGTACCTCCCATGGGAAGGGACAGTAAGCTCAGACTCTGCAGGAAAAGTAGGTCTAATGTCTAAGTAGGTCTATCAAGACGTTTCTTCTGCAAATGCTTTCAGTCTTCTTACATGTGAGAATGCTTCTCTACAGCTCTGTGCCAGTGCTTACTTCCAGTCTCCTTGCACTGCACATCAAGGCTTACCAGTACATCTGCTCCATTCTGCTATGCCCTAGCAATTTGTGCAATAAGCCGTTGTATGACACAGAATGACACCAGCAGCTGTGGCTTATTCTCCCAAACTGTTTTTTAAATTATTTATTCAATTTAATAACTTTTTTTTTTTTATTTTTTTTTTTAATCTCAGTTACTGTACTGTTTACCTATGGAGTATTTTTTAAAGTTTGACTGTCACCATCCTGCTTACTACTGCTTTCTTTTTATTTCATTTCATTTTGAAAGTTAAGAATTACAAAATTCTGCCCAAGTAGTTCTGATATCCTTAAGATTTTAATAAATATACAAATTATGATTTATTGTATTACTATACACCCTAGCCACAAATAGTTCTAAACATAGATCTTTTCTTAATTTTTCTTATCACCTTCTTCTTGTTCCCCTTTTTCCTTGACAGGGGCATCAATAGTTTGCAGGACCTGTAAGAACATTCACTGAATTTTCTTTGTGTCTCTGTAGTAAGCAAGCCTCATTCATCCATTGGTCTGATTGTCAGGGTTAATATATTAGTATGAAAAATGCCTGCTGAGAAACATCTACATTATTAAAGGTTATGAATAAGCTGAAACGAGGGCAATTTATCTGACAAAGAATAGCAACGCATTCTGTGAGACATAGCCTTCCTTTTGCACAATAACATGCAAACAAGGCAGTGGTGGTCAAACAGAGCATAGGCTCCCATGGAAACTTGCCTAGAGCACTGATGGAAAGCCAGGGCTTTCTGGGTCCCTGCCACACACCATTACACTGAAAATTTTCCTCAGGCTATGCCTGGAACACTAAAGCCTCAGGCCAGGCAGCTCATCCTGCTATTTGCCTGCCATTTCAAGAGCAAGAAGGCAGCATGGACATGGGCCTTCCTGGAAATACAGGGTCATGTGTCCTCAGAAAGTCCACACAGCATCAGCTCAGAAGCCGTGGGAGACAAGCTTTGGAGTAAAGCCTCACCTGTCCTGTTTCCATCCATGAAAAAATTCAAATATTTCTATATCATGCTATGCACTGAAAACACGCTGAGAAAAATTTTGAAATGTTATGAAAAATAATGTATTTCAAGATATGCACAATGAAGAAGGCACCTTTTGTCTATGTGACTGCTAATGGTACTAGGACGAGTTTGATTCCTGTAGAGCTGCAAGCAGAGCATACATTGTATAAGGTCTTTGCCTGGGATGACTGAGTACTTAATTAAATTCTTAGTTTGAACATTTCTCGTTTCTCATGGACAAATTATCCTGTCTCATATCGTAAAAGAGGATAATCTTGCTCCTTTACTGAAGACCAACTAAGTACTTAGAAAAGAAGTAGGTAGGTAGATAGGTAAATGGAGCTGGGACTTTGCCAGGAGGTGACAAGTGGTATAGCTTTACAGAATAATCTTCAAGCTCAGTCAGACCAATTACCAAGTGAATGTTTCAGTGAGCACAGCATGATTAAATTTCCCACTCATTCTTCATATCGTCTTATATCCTTCCCATGGGAGTCAACCTTGTATGAACCACCATTAACACCAGGTAGGTGCAAGATAAGGAAAATGTAAGTGTAATTGATGATTGCAAGTGTATGTATTGTATTTTGTAAATAGAATGCAGGATACATGCTTATCTTTTCTTTACATCCCACTGAATATTTATTATTTATAAACATAGAGCCGAAAGGTGTGTCATATGATTAAAAGATTTATTATATCACCATATATTTATTCTCTCCTAATCCTAATGTATTTATAATTTTCTGCAATGTTACAAAGGAACCCATTCTATTCATAATATATAATTAATCAATTTAATGTCATTTAGATTGCTCCTTTCCTTTTCCTTTCCTTTTCCTGGCTTGCTGTTATGCATTTCACAGTCTCTGCCACATTCTGCTTGTGTTTAACATGAATTGTTGTTGCTGTTGGAAACTGTGGAATGATTCAGTGTAAACCTCCCACCCTGCTATAGTAGAACTCAAAATCCTGTTTAAAACGTTATATTGCTTCATTGACCAACATTTCTAATGGTAGAATTTAACAGACATCTGTGGAATTATGCCAGCACATTATTTCCCCTAATATCAGACTAGCATCAAATGGCCTTCCAAAATCAAAGTTAACACAAAATAGCCTTTATTTCTGTGTGTTCTATATTGCTATGTTCATGGAGTTATTTTGAAATTGTTCTTGAACATCCATAACAGAAGAGATTTTTCACTTTGCTTGCAAGTAGTTTCTAGTGCAAGAATCACAAAGAGAGAAACATAACAGAGAGAAACAGTCTTGTGCTAATTGTCTCAATTATTGTGGATGATTCCATAAAACATACTGAGTTTAACTGTAATTTTGGGTGAATACATGAAGGTCAGGTTCCATGTCAAGATTTTAAATGTCAAACTGAATTTGATTCAGTTCTCAACAGAAAACTAGTATAGCAGAAAAATAATCTGGTTGAATTAGTATCAGATAGATCTGGACTCTGTTTTCTGCATCTTAGACAATGAATGAAATTTCTGTTTTCCTTTCCAACGGTACAAACAAAAGATATACATAGTATTAAAAGCCAAATAATTTAAAATGTATTGAAAAACAAAAAAGTAAACCCAACAGATTTACTGCAAAACTGTTCCAAGTATACATTAACAACAATTCACATATACCCTCTGTATCACTTGCAATGATCTCTTTAACAATTCTTTAACCAGGTGTCCTGGTTTCAGTTAGGACAGAGTTAATTTTCCTCCTAGTAGCTGGCAGGGTGCTATGTTTTGGATTAGGATGAGAAGAGTGCTGATAATATGCTGATGTTTTAATTGTTGCAGAGCAGTGCATACACCTAGCCAAGGACTTTTCAGCTTCTCACTGTCCTACCAACAGGCAGGCTGGGGGTGTAGCAGGAGCTGGGAGGGGACAGACCCAGGACAGCAGACCAAAACTGCCCATAGGGTTATTCTATATCATATGGCATCATGCTGAACAATAGATAGGGGTGGCTAGCCGGGCTGGGGGGGCCGGCTGCTTGGGGATAGGCTGGGCATCAGTCATCAGGTGGTGAGCAATTACATCGTGCATCACTTGTTTCATACACATTATTAGTAGTAGTACTATTATCATCATTATTATTGTTATTAAAATATTTTTAAATTATTTTTAATTATTAAAATTATAATTGTTTTTATTTTCCTGTCTTAATAAACAGTCTTTATCTCATCTCACAGGCTTCACTTTCCTGTTTCTCTCCCCCATCCCAGAGATGGAGGGGGGAGGGTGAGCGAATGGCTGTGTGGTGTTTAGCTGTCAACTGGGTTAAACCACAACATCAGGAATATCTGACTGCCCACTACCTAGTTGCATAGTATTTCTTCATTCATGTACTGGAAGCTTTTGAAAACAATAGTCTTTCTAGTATTCTCACAAGCAATTGTCTACGTCCTTGAGAACAATCAAAACAATGAGACAAAAAATACCAGGAGTCCCACAGCCATGACTGAAACATAGTAAAGTATTTTTCCGTTATTTGACTACATCTTGAGGTCTCCTGAACACCATATGGAAATTCTAGAGTGACTGTACCATAAGAAAGACAAGTGCTTTTGTTTGCTTGTTTGTTTGTTTTTCTCCATCTCACTGTTTGCATAACCATCACCATCCTCATTAGTTCATAGGTGAACTTTTGTGTTAGCCTGGAAGTGAGGTATCCACATCAGGGAACTTTTCATGCCTATTCCTAACCTGTTAACAGGTGCACAGTTTTTATAACTGTATCATTTGATGCTGGATCCTTAAATGGATGAAAAGTGGGGAGGCATAACCTCTTCTACACAAACTGTCATATGTACTCTTAGCATGGCCTGTCCAGTCTCTGTAAGAAGCTGGAGGCAAGGTGGTGACGACGTTTGAGTTTGATAATATGAAATATTTCTGAGATGTAAAGAAATTACACAGGATACTCCTTATGATATGTAAAGAGCTATAACAGACCTGAATATGTTACACCTAGGAAGAGGTTTTATCATCTAGAGGGACTGTTGTGTTTAAGGTACACAAATCATATTTATTTTGAGAGAATACCAGAGACATGAATGATGTCATTGCATACTTGCTATCCAGAAAAATGGTGCAGAAAAGAAATATTACTGCAGATCTATGTGATCTCACCACACAAACTGAACTTTTGCTGGCTAAAATAATTAAGAGAGATGTTTTAAAGAGAAGGGGAGAAATGGATTGTATTTTAAGCAAAACAGGGAAAAAGGAATATGTTTAGAAAGTAACTCTGTGAAGGATCCCTATGGTAAAGGTAAGAGACATTTAGTATTAATTTCCACCCTAAGAAGTGTCTTTACATGACTGAAGCGATAGAACTACTATTTAGGAATGTTGTTCTTAGTTATGGTTTAATTTTATAATTTATTAGGTTTAACTGCTCAGTTTTCCCATTGGGTTTCTAATCTGTTAATTAAGACTCCCCCCTTTGCTTTGCAAGATTAAACATGTTGTTTTTTTTAAGATGGCCTAATTCTTCAAGTAAGTCCAGACTAATTTAAATAATACAACTGTGTTCTTAGTTCCACAAAGAGAATAAATGCAAACAAAATGAAATACAGAGGCCAGTCTTTTGGAAGCCTGCAACCACAAAGTGAATGGAAAACACAGGAGCTGCTTTCCATAGTGCCGTGAGAGTCAGCACAAGAGCAGCACGACTCTGGGAGAAATTTTTGTCACTGTGCAGGATCATCCCTGCAAGATGACCCATACCTTCAGGGAGCTTCCAGCTATTACAGGTGGCAGTCACATTTGGCTTACCCATTCTTTATATCTTCCAAAACGGAGGCTGAAGCATTGGTTCAGCAGCATGTGGTTTGCTGTTGTGTGCAAACTCCAGCTTTCACACATTGCAGAGCTGGTGCTCCAAGACCTAATGGAGCTGGAGATTTCTGAAGTGCCCAAACAAAGCTGTATGCTGTCAAACAGTTTGTCTCAGAAACATTTCATCAGGCTGATGGAAGCAGAGATGTATTTTCTGCTCTGAGAGGCTCTCTACAACTGATAGTGTGTGCTGCAAGGGCCTGGTGAACCGCCACAGCTGTGGGAAATGAGAACGGAGGAAATCCAAATAAATGGCTTATTTTGCATCAAAAAACACTCATGGATTCAAAATGCTTTATTTATTGGAAACTTTGAAAATTTGAAGGTTTCTGTAATGGCAGCAGATTCAGACTCTGTCCTTATTAACATGACAGGAAGAGATGCATATCCAAAAAGTCATTTTGACCAGACTTCTCCTCATCTTATGTAAAGCAGGGAAGCTTGACCAAGATCAAACATGTTTTGGAGGTAGGTTCTGATCAACCATCAAGGATACAAATTTCTGTGTAAGAAAACACTTTGTACAGCACAGAAGAGCAAGTGTCTGTGAACAAGTTTTAAACAAACTATCACCACTGACAGAAAATAGAGGATAATTTTCTTTAGAGAGCACAACATCTTAAGAGACATAAATATGTAAAGCAATTTTCTCTCTGCTCTGAATCATGAGTATATACAAAAATAAAGAAATCTTATTTTTCAATTTGGTTCCAATGGAGAAGCCACTTTCTTGTACTGGGTAGCCTTAGGATGTGCAATCAAACAACCAGAGTCACTCCTGAGACAGCATGCTATCAAAAATATTACACATCAAAATTTCATAGCAAATATTCTCTAGATTGCTTAATAAAGCATCTTGAAATGTGTGAGATTTAAAACTGTTCTGAAAAGGCATGTTTGAACAGTGCAGGAGAAATAGACGGCTGGCTTTTGCTGCAAGAGTATAGATCAAAATAGATGATTACACAGTAGGGCTCCTTTCTAATATGTCGACAAGTAGAAAACAATCACAGAGATGTAACACCTGCCTGCATGACAGCCCCTAAGCATTGAATTTGCTTAGCAATATTGTGTTTGCTTTATTGCAAGCATATGTTAGGACTGACTTAAATATAGTAACTTTTCCCTTGAGCTGCAGAATAGACTACATTATCCCACAAACTCCCTTCCAGAAGGATTTTCCTTTGATTCTCAGGAATATTTAGGTACATGGAGAGGAACGCCTTTATAAAATGGTCTTCTCAATGACTTTGAGATGTAATATGTTTAGAGAAACACAAGATTTTCTTTTGAGTCATGTCACCTGAAAATGTGATTGTAAAGAGTACATTTAATTAAACCATCCTATAGAAGAGTTTACCAAATTCTGGGCACTCAATGAGTTCCTTAGTGAAAACTGAGGAACAATTTTCTGCTCCATAACCATGGAAAGTGGAAATAGCATTTTATTTGAGATTACCAGACTGCAGGCTAAGAAATTTTGAGAAAGAAATCTAGGTTACCTAAGCCTGGAGAAAAGGTTCACATTAAACAATGATACTTGTAAATGTCAGAAAGAAAAAAAAAAAAGGATTATATATTTTTTAACTAAAAAGTGCATAGATTTTTTAGTAGTCCATATTTAGTTCCAGTTTACACAGAGCTGAATGTTCTGACTGCTGTATTTGTGCAATTATGTGTATAGGAATCAATACATTGTTTATAACAAGTGAATGTTAGCCTAAAGTGAAAGTACCACATTACAAAAAAATGTGTTCTATATATTTTTTCTAACCCTCTGGAAATGAGTTACTAATGACTGATAAATAACAAAAAAAAAAAAAAAAACAACAACATCTGCCATAATAATGTGTAAACATTATTTTCATCTGCCATATAGTATGCTGTGGGCAAAAAAATATTCAAGGTGCTACGGAACATATTTAAGTAAAACCACTGAATGTGTCCTTTGTAGTGTGAGAATGGTGGCTGAACTCTGATCAAACACGAGAATATTTGTGCCAGGTAAACCTTCAAGACATGTGGTTAACTGGCTAGTCAGAGTTTAAGTTTAAGAGAATTTTAACTTGTGTACAAAGTGTAAAAATCTTTCTTCAGAAAGGTTTAATTTCCTTCTGCCTGTAATGAATAAAGCCCAAAAGAAATTAGGGACACCCTTATGTAAGTGGAAGACTCAACATGTATCTTGTATTGTGGACAAAATAAATTGACAATCCTCTTTTCACCTTCTGCTGACCACATATGATTTAACAATTGTTTCTAGGAGCTTAAGATGAATTGAAGACTGAGTCACAGGGTACAAGACACATAAAATTTATAATCAAACAACTTTCAGGGAAGGATATTGGCATCTTTCCAACCCTTCTTTTTCACCCCAAATGATAATGTAGAAAAATCTAATTATATGCTTGACACTTTTTAGAGGTTTACCATGTGCCACATCTTTTATTTCTCAAGCTAAAATAAGAAAAATAAATTTTAAAGACACAATTCTTGGTGCCAAAATGTAATACCTCCTACAGTGATCTTTCACTTTCATTTTCCTTTCCTCTCAGAATATAATTACATGCCCTCAAGGTGCTGAAAACAAATAGGTAAGCACAGTTGGTCATGGTCAATTGCCTGCAGTAGGACTCAATTGTCTAAAATCTTATGTCTATATTTGAGTTACCTAACCTTAGTTCTCTTTACAGTAAGTAGAGGAAGATTTTCAAGAGTAGAGGCCCAGGGCACCATGCCAATAAGCACACAGAGTCAGAATTCACATGAAAGTCTTTTAATTAAATAATTAATAATCTCATCATAAAGGAGATATTTAAAACAGAATAGATGAATTGCACCCAAAAAGGGCCACTTTCTCTCTACTGATTTGGAAGGGATCCTATCTCAGATGTAGATGTAATTAGGAAGATGAGTCCCACTCTAGATGCTTCCTTTCTTGCTCCACCACCAACAGACAATGTCTTTCTTTTCTCCATTGCATTTAAAGCAACAACCCTTATCCAAAAGGTCACTCTGAAAGGCTGTTGTGTCTGTCTTTTCCATTTCTTTTAAGAAAAGCTCACACTGAAACTAAACTCCAGATTAAAAGAGGTAACCAAAATTGCTTTAGTTTTATGGAATGATATGAACCTATTGTCTTGGTTTTACTGTATTTGTAGTCATTGTCCTTGGAAACTTGCCTTGACCATGTCTTGATCGTAAGATCATTATACTAGGCTATGTTTAATTCCCCTGCATGTTATGATTTCTTTTAGAAGTAACTTTCCCCCAGTGCAAGAAACAAGGTATATTTCATAAAAATTCAGTCTTCTGGATCACCAGGGGACCAGGCTCGCACAGAGGAATTCAGCATAAGCACAACCAGGTGTGTTGCTATTGCAAAAAATATGTCTTTTCTAATGTTCGAAGAGAAAAAAAAAAAAAAAAAAAAAGGTAAGAATATTTCTGAGATCCTACCTCTTTGCTTGTGAGACTGAAAATGGAATACTACATATAGGTGTAGTATCATAATTTTAAAAGGGATTTGCAGAACCGCAGAAAGCCATAATAAAGGTGTAAATGATGCCCTATGGAGATGGTCACATATCAGGTATTAAAAAGAAGACTGAAAGTAGAATTGGTTATATTAAATCAATATTTTATAAGGCAAAACATAAGGCAGGAAGTAAGAACTCTTCGTTTAGAAATGAAAAGTATTTAAAGATGCATCTACTCTTGAGAAGTGGCTTGCTTGTTTTTAAAAGTGCACTAGCAAAATTAACAACTGAAACAAACTCTTGGGACAGTGGTTAGTTACCTCACATGATGCATTCAAAGTAAGACTTGATATCTTCTGGAAGATGTACTCTTGAGGATCAATGAACAAGTAATTGGGTACAGTTTTTATAGGCTGTTTGGTAGAAAGTGAGACTAGAGGATCTAATGGTTTTCTAGTCTTAGAATCAATGAACCCATTAACATCTTGGACAGTTCTTTAGAGTTAGCACATTATCCTGCCATCAGGCACTATTTCCTTCCCTGTGGTCTGAATTCATGCACTGCGCTCTAACTCCCTGACTCTAATTATGTTATGATTATGTTCTTGATGAACCAGGCTACTTTTCCTGCTGTGTTTATTCACAGAACAGCTCAGTACTAGCAGACAGCAATTGTTTCACATGTGATTCACCTGGTATTAAATGGAAAGGTGAGCGTGAGTGACAGTGAATTTTTAAGTGGTCAGAGAATCTAATATTCCCTGCAACTTCTGTCTCTTTGAATGTACTTAACCTCCACTACTTATATATATATATATATATATGTACATATTTATATATAATTATTATTATTTTTTGCTTAAAACTGAAGAAGTTGTTAGGTTTGGATGTTCATTGCAGTGGAGGAAGAAATGCTGCTCTGTTAAATACTACTACTGGTAGTATTACCCTGACCATCAGGACTTCTGCCTTGCATACCCTTCAGTTTTTTTTCATACAATTTTTCATATAAAATATCCTTTCTGCATGGCAAGTACTCTCTATTTCTGCTGAAGAACCATTCCTCAGTGAAATTGTAGAGTAGTGAGTCAAAGACATCCACTAAAATTTTCTCTACAGAGCACTGTATGGGAGGGCTACTCTGTGCCATCTATCCTCTCTGAGAAGTCATATACTCTTGTAGCTGTTCTTGTGTACCTGTTCTCTGATTTTCCTATTGTCTTCATAGTCCTTTCTACTCTCCTCCTCTGTATCTGTGGAGCTCCACTGCCATCTGTGAGAATTAGTATATATATGAAGTTTTGACTAGTCATGCGTTAATTGCAGGAGAAAGTCTGAAACTAAAAATCTTCAGGGAAATGTGAAATCTTGGACTCTTGAATCTCATTAAACTCACAGGTGATACAGTTGCTACTGGGATTTATTCAGGACGTGCCAAAGCAGCCACATATACATGGACAGCTGGAGAATTCCCTGGGCTCCATTGATAAAGCTACCTCATGCACATGGAGATACCCACATCACTGACTCCTAATCTGAATACCACTCTTAATGTCATTTTCCAGTCATTCTTTTAGTTGATTTCTTCAGACAATGGCCTTTGTTTCAACTGCTTTGAAAAGTGCCTTTATTCTGACTAGCCTATAGTCTTATTCACAGAGACCTCTGGTAGGAAGAGAAAGAGATGGACATGGAGTTGCTCAAGTTGATGATGGTGATAGGCCTGAGTTTTTCACTTCCCTGATAAGTGCTCAGACTATTCTTTTGTAATTAATAAATGAGATAGCACAACACCATCTCTGCTTTGAAAAAAAAAAATCTGTTCTACTGGTGTTATGATTCTGCTAAAGTATGTTTGGTATGTGAATGTCTGTGCCATCGGTCCTTCAGTTGACAGATGATCTGAAACATCTGCTTTCTGGATTGTGTTACTCTTATGTATGTCATTTGAAGATACATGTGGTGATTATCTTAAGCACCAAGTTTGCAGAGGTGGGTACTATAAACCTATTTTGGCATCTAAAACATAAACTCAATTTAGTTTGTCTCTGCAACAATATCCAGATCAGTTCAAGGATCCAGAAACTATTATCTTTTATGTTTTTCTTGTTAAGAAAGCTCTGCTCTTATGAATTCTCTATCAAACTATTATAATATTATGTTTTATATATTTTACTTTTTTTTTTACTTGTTTTGAGACACCAAAGGATAGATTCTTAGCCATGGTATTTTGGCACAACTCTGGAGGAGTAAACCCTCATGCATTACAAAATATTCCTGTAAAGTTTCAGCTATTTGTTTCCAAAATTCATTTGGGTGGCATTTGCCAAACATTATTCAACTTTAGCTCAGTGTAGCTTTGTTCAATCAGTACTTTGCTGAATAGTAAATCAATGTCGGAAGAGGTTTATGAATGTAATGGCAAATTGCACATCAGTTAATGAAAGGGTATGAATAGATAATCAGGTTATAAATCAAGTCAGAGCTTTAGAAAAAAATAAATTACAAAGTGTGAGAATAAAGCCTGGATGGTTACTCGTAACTTCAAAAACTCATCTGTAGCTATCACTTTTTCGACATCCAGTTATTGTTCTTTGGACAAGAGTTGTGTGTGTGTTTTGTATATGGGCTTATGTATTCTGGCCAGTTTCCAATCTAAATAATTATATTTGCATACATCAAATTTCCTGTGATGCTTCACATTGTTCTGTCTTTCCCTCTCTACAGCTTTCATTAACATGAGAAAATGACAAAGTGCTGTTGTGTGGCTAAAGCATTCTGACAGCTGTAGTTCAATGAGGAAAAAATCATCTTTTCTTGTAGGTATAGATCAAGGCATATAGGCCTACCAACACATTTTGACTACTTTACTGGTGAAAGCATGAACAACCTGGTCATTATTGATGCACACTTAGCAAATTATTGAACTATAAGATAAAGGAATACATCCTAGCTCTTGATCTCCATCTCTATCTTTTGCCAACTAATGTATTTCCCAAGACTTTTAATAGCATGGCACTAGGCAGAGACATATACAAACAAGACACAATACCTGTGAAAAGTTAAAGTCTAATATTAACAATAATATTTTTACATGTTATTGATTGCTACAGTTTAAAAGAAGTTAAAAGTTAAAATCTTAAAATCTTATTATTTTGGCATACGATATATAATACCCTGTCCCACTTCTAGTCACAGCTCTGATCTTTGTATCTCCTAAGGACAGTTATAGCTTTGCCCACTAAGATTTCTGGAAATGAGAAACCTCTCTGATCATAGCATGGATAAAATAATCATCTTTTGTAGAAACATTCAAGGTTTGATCCTTTTTCTCTGAAAGTATATAGGGTTATAATCTACATGATTTTATAGGCAGATGTACCAAGGACCATCGAAAGGAACATTTTATTTTTACAACACATGATGAAGCAAACTGTATTAAATTGATTTCCTCAAGTATTAATTAATTTGATTTTGCTAACCAAATGTCTTCAAAGAAAATTAATATCCCTGCAGAGTACCAGAATTCTCACTGCATTTTTTTCAAATCGCTATCTGCCTCTTTCCACCTGTTTTTTCCTATATCCTAAAAACATCTTCAGTGGATGTGAATAGACTGCCTTTAGTGTAATGCACTGACTCATCCTTGCACAGTGAGATGAGAAAAGCCCTCCAGACTCCCTCCAGAGGACTTTTAAACGTAAGCAGTCTAACTGCTGATTCCAATTTGTCCCATGGAAATGTCATGTTTGAAAGTTCACTGGGTTTGTTGGCAAAGACATCTATGTCTTTGTTTGATTTCATTTGAGTCTGAATGGTGCAGCAGGTTTGAGGAAGACAGGACCCCACTTCTTGGAGCAGCACATGAGTCAAGCAGATTTTTAAGACACTTCCTGTGACAGGAGGGAAAATGAGATGAAAGAAAAGGTAAATATTTCTTTATGTGTCCAAAGCAGTATGCCTAAAAGACTCATAAATCAAATCAAGGTTGTTCTAGATAATATTTTTCTTTACTGATTTAGACAAAAAGGAAGGGAATTGGAAATCAATGTGTGGAAAAATGTATTTTAAAATATGTATTTAACCAAGGGAAAATATAATTCTGAGATATGAATTGCAGGCACAATGGCTTATTTGCAGTGGGAAGAAAAACACTGTTACCTTCACCTGTCTTGCTTACAAAAAAGATTTGTAATTTTTTTTATTCCTAATTTTAAAAGATGATTCATTTTGACTTTATTTGTTTTGATGTACAAAAGTTAAACATTAAATACAGAACTAAGATTGTATTGCTCCATGAGATTGAATTTTATATACACA